>NW_017100786.1:12209-29299 GCF_001263275.1 Habropoda laboriosa | reverse complement strand
CTGCGAAATAAAAATATATTTATAATTTTTGAGTGGTAAAAATATATTTATAATTTTTGAGTGATAAAAATAACTTTCTATAGATATCTCTATGGAGATATCTTGACTTCCACTGGAGATATCAATCTATCTACGACGTCCTTCGATTTATTGCTGACTGCGAATGGTCCGCTTAGTTGTACTACAGTATATACTTCTAGTTTATGACATAAAATGTTTTCACATCAACTAGAGCGAATATTTTTATGCCATATCTTGCTGGTTTCCTAAGCATGTATTGTCTAAAGGGACACTGCCCTCTAAATGTTACAAGCATATCGTTTACAGTAAGATATTCATAAAGTGTGTATAACTTTTGACTGTTGTCAACAAAGTTTACAAAAATCCCCCTTATACCGATTACTCTATCCAAAATTCTACGTTCATTCCGCGATTCAATATCATCGAAGCGTAAACAACTTAAAATTATTGTAAAGCGTTGTAGAGACATGGTACAGTATATTCTCCACAAGTGTCAGACCGCAAGGAAGCTAAACCTGACACTCCTAGAGTCAGGGACTACGTTTTCGAGCCTCGCGCCCGCCTTTGTAGTTTGCCGAACGTAGACAAGGACAGAGAATAAAAGATAAGCGTGAAACGTGAATCGAGGCAACCAAGCGATTTAAATATCAACTTTTTTAATTTTACGTTTTTTTATCCCGAATTAAAAGTATTAAAATTTTTTTTTTCTAATGTTTTTTTTTTTGGCGATGCAAAGATGGCACGTTCCAAAAGAGATGTCTCGGTGGCGCAGACATCGCAGGGTTATCTGAAACAAAGAACAAAAAGTTAACAAAATGGCACGTGTTGAAAGTGTAAGTGTCGAAATTGTACCGTTTTCTCGAGAATTTTTCAATGCAAAAAATATGATAAACTGAACATAAAAACGTAATTCTAGTTCCGACCAGAGCCACTGGTATATAGAATAACCTGTTAAAATTTCAGAGCGATCGGTTGGCTACTTTTTTAGATTTTACCTATGACAAGTGAAAAAATAACGTTTTGAGAAAAACGCGCTCAAAATTTTAAGAATATAATTTTTATGAGAAACACAGACAACTAATCGGCGATTCCAACTCAATATAAGATACCTTCAGCTTCCTTGTAGTGTTTTCTGACTCTGATTTGGCATTCCTACGAGCTGTCCTGGCTTTGGAGGCATGGGAAGTGGGGTGGTTCGCGGTGCGCATCCGCGAATAATTCCACGTCTGCACGAGTGTTATGGCTTCTGGACCAACTTTAACGCCCATAACGTCCATTATTTTTAAGATAAGCTCAAATCCTTCGCTAAATCCTTCGCAGCAAGATGCCACAAGCATCTTAAATTAAAGCTTTCGTTATTATTTTGAGTATTAGCGCCGAGGAATCTTTCCAATAATTCATCTGATGTTAACTCTTCATAAATAGATTTAAGAATAATTTGGACTTCGTTGTCGTGAGGGGATGGTTGATAATATTTGTCTAACGATATTGTAACTTCATTCTCACGCCATTTGCACCAAGATTTAGCTTTTGATGGGCAGTGTGAATATTGACGCTTCTCGTTAGTCGAGATTTTATGGTAATACAGTAATATGTTTTCGTGTCTCCGTTTCCGATGTAGTAGGCATATTTGATACCGTGCTTTTCTTCGGATCTTTGATACATTTTGAGCACATCGTCCAGCTCCATCTTGACAGCACTGTCATCGTGGTTTACGTCACATTCTTCTTGATGATTCTCAAATCTCGTATCAAACTCAACTATATTTTCTCCAACTTTTCATTTTTCACAAGGTTTGCAGGTGTTTCACTTCACGCCGATGTCCAAAATTGTATTACTATATTTACCTTCTTCTGAAAGTCAGAAGAATGTGTGAGCGAATAAAAAAAAAGAAGTAAGGTATTGTAGGTGCGTTTGTAGATTTTAAAGGGGTCTTTGAAAATCTGTCCTGGGGACAGATAGCGTCGAATGGAGTGTGAGGACCTCGAGTTGTGGAGGGATTAGTTTACAGAAAGGAAAGCATACATTATGGAAAAGAATGGGCGTGTATGGAGAGTGGTTGAGAGGAGGAGATGCCCACAGGGGTCCGTTTGTGGATCTGAGATGTGGAACCTAATGATGGATCAATTGCTAAAAGAGTTGAAAGAATGCGGGTATAGAACAATTGCAGATGCGGATGGTTAGCTTGAGGGCCCGAGTACGAGTGCGTTGGAAAAGATGGGTGTCGAATTTATGAGTCGAGTGATTGAAAGGGTAAAGGTATAGGCTGAATGTGAGTGAGGAGAAGACAGTGTACACGTTACTAAAGGATGCCTCGTCTAACAGAAGAGAACCAAGTGTGAATATGCGTGTGCGGTATGTGAGCAAAATGAAGTACCTTGGTGTGAGCATGAACAAAAGAATAGGATTTCAGACGCATCTGGCAGACATCAAAAGAAATATTGTAGGCATTGTGGGATGTTTCAGACGAGTGTTTCGGTGTGAATAGGGATTAGGAAAAAAAACGGCGAGAGTGATCCATAAAGGTTTATGGTTGGCATGTGTGGTGTAATGGAGCGAGTGCATGGGTTGGTGTGATTACGTATTATTATGGCAGAGGGTTGTTGAATGCATGTAGATGCAGTATTATGTGCGTGCTTGAATGTATGCGGATGATCTCCACGGAGGCCATGACTGCTTCTGTATAGGTGAGCTTTCGTGGGACCAGGAGTGTAAAAGGCGGAGCGGTTAATATGAGGTGAGGAACAGAGTGCGTGTATTGAATAGTGAGTTGATTAGTGAGAATGAGATGCGAGCATGGAAAGTGTCGAGATGCTTGAGTAACGAGTGTATGAAAAATAACAAGAGAGGTGGAGTGCTAGTGTGAATGGAAGATTTACGCATGAGTTTATAAAGAATATAAGATTTGCGAGAGAGGATATAAAATTTGAATGTGGAATGTATGCGTGATTCTTCTTGATGGGACACGACAACACAAATGATTTCCTGGACGAACGTTAGCAGAGAGTTCGAACTGTGTGTATGGAGCTAAGGGAGAAGATTGGAAACATGTGTTGAATGATTGTGAACTATATAGGGAGTTTCGGGATTTGAGTAGGATGTGTGTGATTGTACGTATGAATGGTGATTTGGATGTGAGCGGTGTGTTGAGAATGCAAGAACGATATGAATGCTTGTGAGGTTGTCGTAATTCCCCGGCGCACAGGCAGGCCATCTAGGTTCGAAGACGTTAGAAAGATCCATGAATGAAGATGTCGAAGAAGCACTCCTTATGTGGTTTTTACATGGAGATGGGGATGCCTATTAGTAGCCCGATTTTGCAGGCAAAAGCTTTGTAGTTTTACAACGAAGTAAATAATAATGATGAAAAGTTTACTGCGAGTAAAGGATGGTTCAATAATTTTAAAAAGTTAAGTATCCATTCAAGGAGAAAACCTATCTGCTGACCATACTGTAGCAATTAAAAATTGCAAGCACCTAGCAACAGTTCTTCCCACTTAGGCCGCGAACTTTTCAATCCACCCTCGTAATTTGCCTGCCCCAAAATGTAGGATTTGCTTTAAAACAAATCACAGAACAAACGAGTGCTACAGAAATCGAAATAAATTTTTTACTAACAGAATGCCTTCTATTAGCAGACCTATAAATTTTAATCAATCTAATCGAAGTAACTTGACCCAGGAACAAAAACAATGTCGTTATTGCAAAAAATTTGGACACGTCATAGAAGAATGTAGAACGCGACAAGCCAATAATTCCAGACAAAATACAAATTTTACTAACTACCGCCAGCAAAATCAAAACACCATTCGTATATATCAACGAAGCTTGAATTATCCAGCTATTCACCATCAAAACACAAACCCAACTCATAATTATAGACCTTCTCAATCTTCTCTGAACCCAGGCAATTCGGGTTATTCTCGCTCAAACCCTACGTCATTTCAACCTTCAAATTTTCTCAACAACGGAATTCAATGCAACGAGACTATAATAAATTCATCTACCGCGTTAACTACTAATGACCAACTTTGAGCATTATTCGAATCACCAAATTCTAATGGCAGAGATAGGATTTTAAAATTTGTAAGGGGTAACCTGTGTAAAATTTTCAAAAAATTGATTTTTTTTTATTTGCTTAAAATACACTTTAGGGTCTTAGTAATAAAGTACAAATGGTTTTATAATCAGAAAAAATTTTTGTTTGAAGTGTAGGAAGCGGGCATAATGAAAAAATCGCGAACACGGACAATCGAACCTTCTCGGTGTATTCACCGCCTGATCGGAACGTGCCAGCAAGCATGAATGTCCGGGAATGTTCTGACGTACCGCGGCCGGGCAGGTAAAAACGCTAGCCCAAACACACCGAGTTTAGAAAAAGCAGCGGCAACGTTCGGACGACGCGACGATAAAAGCACGTGCCCGCGGCACGCGAAAACAGAATAGAAGTAACCACGCTACGAGTATGTTACGATACGATACTATCAGATACGATAAGGCCTGGGTGGGCGCTACGGTCTCGTTTTACTCGTCGTGTCATCTCTGTGATCAACGGAATAGATACTCTTAAAATCCTATTCCTACAGAAGTTATAGGCTTCCGCGGAAGCACCTTAGAGTGCCGTGAGCCGGATCGAGCGAGCGTGCGGCACTTCGAAAGGTGTATAGCTCATAGGGTACAAATATTTTTACCTGCGGTTGCTTGTGACGATTTTGAGCTTTCACGGTTACGTGTACTGTCCAACAAACCTAAAGTGAAGTCTCTGACGTCACTCAGAGCTTAGAAGTAGGAGATGCAGGGGGACTTGCGACGGCTCGCTGTTAGTAAGCCAATAGGGATAGAATAAGGATATCGCAGTTACTCTTAGGTCTTCCCTTATAGTCATCCAATCACTGTAGAATAAGGCTATCGCACTTACTCTTCTATGAACAATAGATGACGATCGGGTCTCGTTCGAGCAGTCGAGTATTCCAGTCGAGAATTGACTGGAATAATAATTTCGAGCACTCGAAAAAAAATTAAGTTTACGTCGCGCAGACACCATAAACAGGCGAACAGATGCCTGTGCGACGCCAAACGATGTGCATCATGATAAACTTTACTTTTTTATCCCATGTTCCCAAAATTTGTCTATTATTTCGATAAGCTTATTTTACAGGTTAAAATTCAAGTAATCCAATGGTATTTTTTCAAAATTATTCTACGAGTGGGAACAGTGTCAAATCAGTAATTGAAAGTTTAGCAGCGATTATTGCTAGGTTTATTGCTATAAAATGAGCCCAAGGTCGAAATATTATCTTTAAACAAAGCCGAAATATTACGGTTAAAGTGACGACATGTCGTCTGATTTTGTCAAATTTTTCAAAATTTTAGCATTAAATAGTGGCTGTTTGATGGCTTTTGATTGGCTGTAAAAAGTGGCTGCGTTAGAAAAGTCTAAATGAAGGAACGCTCGAGTGGGCCATGTGACTTCTTTCGCCGCGCTTCCCCCTCTTAAGGAGAGCTCTGCCTCGAGGGAAGGCTAAGGAAGACCATATTGCCAAGGGTGTCCTCGGGACGAGGAATTTTATCGAAGGACGTGGTTGTACGAGCCGTCGCTGTGTCGAGCCTAAATACAGTTCTCAGTTCTTCTAACCGCCCACGATTATTTGTTTGATCAATCGATCACCACATTTATCTATCACCGTTTTTTTTTTTGTTTTTCCTTACAGTTGTTGGTCTGTGGTGGCACGTTATTTTTCATTGCAGCCAAAAATTCTTTAGCTCCTTAAGCAATTTTTTAATGCGCCGAAATCTACTTTTATTATTCAGGAATAGCAAAGAAATATTTACATTTTAGTTTTCTAACTGTTAAAAGATATTAATACATTTCCTGAGGCTTCCTTTACAATAATAATTTATTGTGTATGAGTCGCTTAGAAATTAACGTCTACGCTATTAAATGTCTTACGCGCCAACGTAGGTAAGAGGATATTACGTTTCGAATGTAAGAGAATTCGTGGGCGCCTTCGAGACGGGCATTCGGGCGGCCGGCCCGGATGTTTATCTTGCCTTCGTCCTCGAGTAGCCTAAGCGCACATGTGGCATCCAGGTTCGCACGAGGACGAACGAATTTTCCGTTTCCACCACTTTCTCCACTTCTATCTTTATCTATCGCTACTCCTGTCTCCCTGTCCTCACAATATAAAAACCCAGTACGCCTACACCTCCAAATAGTTTGTTCCCTTACCGACCATCGCGACATACCCGCCGAACCGCTGCCGCCGGGACAATTAACAAAGTAAACGATTGTATTTTCTGGACCAATTGTACGCCGACCATACACTTGTACTTTAATAAATTAAGGTGAAAACAGTGTAACGACGTTCCTCACCCACCTCAATAGTAATAGGAGTAGGCGATATCGGGCCCGAGGCCTACGACACATAGTGGGCCAGGAACCCCCCAAAAATGGCCAAAATTCAAGATTTCATCCGATTTCTCTGAAACTTGGTAATTAGGGGTTTTTGAGGTCGCTGATAACGAATGTAACACTAAAAATTCAAAATTCAAAATATCGGATTCACTACGGTATCTATAATATTAAAAAAAATAAGATTTTCTAATAAAAACGCCTGTAGTTTGCCTACAATTTCTGTAGTTTCCAGAGTCTACCACGAAGAGGTTATAGTACGATTTGAAGCTCCATAATTACCATTACGGTAATTCCGGGTGCTTTATTACAGTGAGTCCTCTTGCCTCTCACTACTCGAGATGTTAAAGAATGTAAGTTAGTCGTCTTGCTGCTATTTATCATTCTGTAGGTAACGTCAATCGTTTTTTATTAAACATATATTTAAAATTCTGTCAGTTCATTTGCCAGTTCAAGCTTATCTAATTGTGTGAAAGTGTGTAGAAGATCTGTATTTTTACTCCCTTCGTCATCATCTGCATTCATGTCTTCACTGTCACTATCGTGTACGTGAGAAATAGTACAGCTGCTCACATTTATTTCAGGAACAGCTATCAAATGATTTATCTCTGGTGAAATGGATACAAATTTCTTTTTTCTTTTTACTAATTAAACGACCTGTCATATGAGATAATTTATTGTTGTAAAATGTTATAAATTCATCAGCTTCTAAGGAGTCGAGAACTTATCTCCCGTTATGCTTTTCAAGTAAAGAAAAACCAAAAATTTTTAAAAATTTATAACATTTGACAACAATAAATTGCCTCATATGTTAGGTCTCCTTTAGAATGGTTTATGGCACAATCAACTGCAAAAATATGGTATTTTCATTTATTGTTTGTATGTTTTAAAGTACATCCTGGCGAAGGTCATTAGAATTGCTTTGTTAGATTTTTAATTATTCTTGCTTCTCGGGCTGATTAGCTTAATAGCATGCCATAAACCACGAATTTCATTTGATATATTTTGACACAGACACGAAACTCCCCTTCCGTAAGGTTTTTCCGCTATAACTCCTTAACTATGCAGAATAAAAAGAAATGCCTTAGACAAAAAGTTGTTAGGCTTGATAACATCTTTCCGAATATGGAAAAATTAATATGCCATCTCATTTAAAAAAAATGGGTGTGGCACCATTTCCATCCTTAAGGAACTCACCCCCACAATGTCTTACATTCTAAAATGTTAATCCCTATATACCATTTAACATTTAAAAGTTTCAAGTTGATATCTGCAATGGCTTCTGAGAAAACAGCCTTTACCTGTTCCGCCCGGTGTATACAGGGTGTCCCGTAACGCTGGGACCACCCGGAAATGTGGGGTTGCTGGGGTGACCCTGAACAACTTTTTCCTTATCCAAAATGTAGTTTGCAGCTTCGTTTTTGGATTATTAACGAAAAACACTGGCCAATCTGGCGAACAGAGATTCACCCGTGCACTATCGTGAACAAGCGTACACTTATTACATAAAAAAAAATGGACAAAATGTCCAGGTGTATTGTTTAAAAAATTTGCGATGTTAGTGTGGGATCAATTCAGAGTGCATAGAACAGAATCAACCACGAAGCTTCTAAAAGAAATGAATACAGAATTAGCTGCCATTCCTGGAGGTCTCACAAGTCAATTACAATCCTTAGATGTATCTATCAATAAACCATTCAAAAATTTTATGCGGGAAGAGTGGAATAAATGTGGCAAAGCCAAATCACGATGTTACAGCAACAGGACGTATGAAACGGCCAACAATTTCAGAGGTTTGTACCTGGGTGAAAAATTCATGGGAAGCTGTGGAAGAAGAGACGATTATAAAGTCATTTAAGAAATGCGGGATAAGTAATGCGATGGATGGTACCGAAGATGAAGCAGTTTTTGAAGAGAGTGACAACAATAATTCAGACGAAAGTAATACGAACGGTGACGTCAACGAGATGAGTGATAGTACCAAGAGTGGAGATGAACTGAATATTGCTAGTACGAATTAGTTTAACAATAAATAAATTAAGTAAGAATTTGAAAATATCTTTATATACCTAATAAAATATTCTTTTCTAAAAATCTTCCCATAATTTGGGGTGCGTCTTATGGTCCGGTGCGCCTTATGGTCTGAAAAATACGGTAATTAACAATAAATTTCATATTAAATATAATGAAGGCTACACGGAAGTGTTTACAACATGCAAAGCGGACTATCAATTATAAAGAAACTTATGGCAAAACACAAAAGTGCAATTTCACACATACACAGAAAAAGGAGATAAAAAACGCACATTCGTGGTAAGAGGGCTCCATGCAGATTTAGATACATTCCAAATACTGCAGGAAATCAATGATCTGTGATTTTTAAAAAATGTTTTTGACTATGAAACGATTACGCGTCGCTACGGCACTGTCGAGTCGGCGAAGACGAGCGATGGCCGCATGGCGGCAAAACACCGTACACATGTTGCCGGCGGATATTTCCTCAACCTGTTCGAATTCAAAACCGTTCCGACACATTTTCTGAATGGTTTCTTCTTGAGAAATATTTACAGAATTTGATACTGTATAGCAAATTTGTGCTAGATAAAGAACCTTTTGTAAAAATGCAAAAGGATTGTGTAGAAGGTACGCACATCGGCTCGTTTTAAAACTTTGATGGCCATTTACAACCATCCAAAACCACAAAATTTAATAACTGTGTTAAGGCATATCCTGTAGCCGAATTTATGGCAGCGAGTCAAGTGGTCGCGTCGCAGGCAAATATCGCTTTCTCAAAACACCACAAGTGTTTATCGCG
Organism: Habropoda laboriosa; assembly: GCF_001263275.1. Lineage (NCBI taxonomy): Eukaryota > Metazoa > Arthropoda > Insecta > Hymenoptera > Apidae > Habropoda > Habropoda laboriosa. Next base: position 20,051 of record NW_017100786.1, on the reverse strand, counting down.
TTGCCTGCGACACTTAGTCCCTAGGACCAGACCCTGCCATAAATCCTCGAGTCTCTGAACGGAAAATAGAAAAGTGGCCCACGACTTTTGCCAACGTCGATGGGCCACTTGACTTTAACAAAGCCTAGAAAAGCGGAGATTCCACAGGATTCTCATGCATCCGTCCAGCGAAAACTTTCTCCGATCGTTGTTTAGTCCACCCTAAGATAACGCGCTAAGGGCGAAATGGAGGGAGATTGCGATGCACCGGAGTAAACTGATTGGTGATTTAGAAAAAGAAAAATCACCAATCAGGGTGTTTTTAGGAAATTAGGAGTCTTCGTCGAGGGAAACCGCAGAGACTCCAGGAGAAACACTTAGCCACTCGCAAAAGAAACACCTCTCACTTCGCAGTAGAATTTATATCTTCAATTAGTTGTAGAAAATAGAACTTAAAATAAAAACTTAGTGTTTCAATCAAGAAACAGATCCTTCGTAGCCTTAGAACATTAGTCGGCACACACGTGCAAAAACCGGCAACGCTTGAACGATCGAAAGATCAACCGCAAGCCCTAACTAACTGCATACATTAATATATTCAGGACACTCTCTATCTTTTATGACTAAATGGAACTTCTTAGCGTTTTGAGTTTTCACGCTATACCTCACTTTTGTCCAAAATCGTGTGTTTTTACAAAAATCCATATTTTTCAAAAACTGAAGGTGATAGAGCAATTCTGCTTCCGGATTCGTGCTTGGGACGAGAAACTCTACAAAGATCACCTAATGGATATTGCAGATTTTTCTGAAGGTCAAAATTTGTTGGACAGTGTTATCAGTAGGTATAACTTTATCAATGTGGGACGGTCTAGCGCAGCGATAAGACAAAAGCTACCGAAAGACGACGGCTGTGCGTGTGAGAACGGTGCGTTGGTGAGGCACGAGCGAGCGAGCGAGGCGAGCAGTGGGGAGGCAGTCGTTAAGTAGCCTCCGAATCGTTTGTATCTTCTTTGTTTTCTTTTGTTTTGATTAGTTTATTAAATCTTATAACGTTGATCCGTTGTTACTTTCTCTCTCCCTGTTCACATCCTACATCAATATACTTTATATCAGAGTTGCTTAACTTCTTGCTCACGAGTAAATTTGCCCTCCCGAGGTTCCCCAACTATGCGACTGAGATGATCTCGCTCGAGTTGCGGCGCGGCAGGAGGACGCGGGAATCCTCCCACCACAACTCCAGCGATGGTTTTTTGGTACGAAATGACTGGTATGAACACGCAAAATGTGTAACATAAACAAAAGGCTCCCGCCGCGCCGCAACTCAAGCGAGATCATCTGAGTCGAATAGTGGGGGAACCTCGGGAGGGGAAATTTGCTCGTGAGCAAGAAGTTAAGCAGCTCTGTTCTGTATCATCGACCATTTGTTTATCTTTCAATTCCAAAAATTTAGCTTTGCTAACGTGACCACGTTATGCCACAGTTCATAATTATTAATTATTACATTGTGAATCTGAGAATTTCTAGTTTTTATTCTTTTTATATTAATTTTAAAATCAATAGTTATTAGATTGTCTAAGGGCTTACCATTCATCACGGTTTTACCATTTTTACTTATCTCGATCCCTTCCTCGTTGAAGGTGACGCACAACCCTGCCTGCTGCATTCTTCGCACCGACAATAAGTTGTACGGAACATCTGGGCAGTAGAGGACGTCTTCCAGTACATCCTTAATTCCCAAATTGCTGGTGATATTGATTTGTCCTTTCTTCGTCGCTGTAATGAAAGTCCCAATTTTGGCAACAGATCTTCATCGGCGGTTGTAACAAAACATATTTTGAAAATAATTTGTCTGTCTTTATTATATGGTCTGAGGCTCCTGAATCCAGTAAGAAGGTTAACTTTTGCGGATTTTGAAGTTGATGGTTTCCAGCAATAAAAGCAAAGCCGGAAGTATTTTCTTAGGATCCATTTGGTTCAGAAATTTGAACCGTTTGTACAGTTCTCTTCCTCTCTTCGTTATATTGCTGGCTCCTTTTATAGTAATAACAGTCCTTTATTTTGTGGCCATTTCTCCCACAATGATGACATTTTATCCTCGGTCCTTTCTTGTTATAATTTCTTTATTACTTTGTTTTTTAAAAATGATCTTTGACCAAGAGCTTTATTTCCTCTGAAGATTTGTAAATGAAGTACTTTCATACTCGTATAATTGTTCTCCGTTCTTAACTTCACTTCGTGATCTAACAGTTTCGTCTTCACGAACGCTACTGTTAAATTACCTTGTGACAAAGTCTCGATGACCGTAATCACACCATCGTACTGTTAGGATAAACACATTTCCTAAGATAACGATGACGCCGACTCCAATAGACTTTCTTCCTTCCCATCCGTCGCATTCCTTTTCTTATCTAATTTGTCACTCGATCATACTTTCCTCCGACCCTTTCACTCATCCTCCAACGCCGATCCTTGACTCATCCTCGAACTCCGATCTTTTACTCATCCTCGAACGCCGATCCTTGACATCCTCGAACCCTGGCACAGACCACCCTCCTTCAGGAATTTCTACCACCCCTCACATGATAAATAGAGAAACACTTTCGCGCCGCAAATCAGTTCTTTCCCGGAAGTAGAGACCTTGGTGCATTAAAACCCCTAACTGCTAACTGCGGGAAAACTTCTAACTGCGGGAGTCACCTCTCAAACGTATGCCTGTGTAAAAGAAATAAAAGATTTGTTTTTGAAACGAATGTTGGATTTTTGAAGTCCCTGTTCGGTTGCGGCATAACAGTGCGATGCAGGGAGAGTCAATGACAAGTGTGAAACTTTGTCCGTTTCCTCTAATTTTGCTCCTGCTGCTGATAACTCTGTGATTAAGTCTTTTATTAGATATATAGATTATATAGATTTAGACTTTTATATAGATTAACAATTTCTTTCTTAAGGCTAGTTGAGTGGCTAGACTTTTTCTTTCATAGATAGCGTCTAAGCCTTTTAATATTTCCCTCGCTGTGCTTCCAGTTTGTACAAAACCCAAGAATGAATCTGAGAAATATTCTAGAATCAGATTCTTGGTAACTCTTTCAGCTCTAATCCATTCAACACTTAATTTCACAGAATGTCTCTTCATCTATGACTTTAAGGACTTCAAGTTAATTCATCAATGCGCGTATTCTTAACTTCCATACACTGTATCTGTCACCGTCAAAAGGCTGAATGTTTCTTCTTGTTTTTAGGTTTTCCATTGTTAACACTAAAACTAAATCAAATACCACTAAACAAAAGACAACTAAATATATTACGTTTATACTTTAACTATAGTTTAAATATTGTTTAAACACCACAATACACAGTTTTTACAATAAAAACAGTTTATAAAACGCAATCTGGGCCCATAACCTATTGGAAATGGGTGATTGAAATAAAATTGTCTTGGTATAACTGCTAATATTCAATTTATTCTACGACTCTGAAGAAACGTCTTTATGTTTGAAATGCTTTATGGAACTGTCTCTGGACACCCAAAAAGAGAAAGCTGGGGTCCGCTTATACCTACGAACCTTTTATCCTATTGTATTGCAGTGTGCAGTGCTTGACTCGAAGACGAACACCAGACACATCTGGTGGAAGTCCTAGTGTTTTTGTTTAAACGAACGCCGAGACATATTTGTCCTCACTGGATTATTTCTGCAGGGTGTTCTTAGAAATAATCCAATACAGTCGATAACACTCGAGTCATTTGTAGTAACAGTCGTCAATCGTTCGTGACGCACTCCACACGTTGTCGCTAACGTTTGAGCGGTACAGACATTGAATCAATTACTCAAGATTAATTTGGCGGATAATAGTATCGCGAATGCGTCGTAACATTGGTCCCTCGAGCCGGATCAGTGAAAACAATAATGAATTGTAAGAGACGTAGAGAATATATTGTAAAATTTTAGAAGGAAGGAAAATCTAAAAGGGAAATTTCAAAATTAGCGAATCTATGACGATCTAGAGTACAGCATATAAATACATATTACAAAAGTTTAAGGAAAACAATACAATTGTAAACAAGTCACGACAAGGAAGACCGAAGCTGCTGACGCATCGCGATGAAAGTCGAATACTTGGAACTGTTAAGCAGGATCCCCACATTTCAACGCCTGAAATGCAGGAAAAAGTTCTGTCTCCCTTACGCAAAACTGTAAGTCGTGACACAATTCGATGGATACTCCATAGAGCCAATTTAAACAGACATATTAGTCGTAGGAGACCATTAATTACTGCTACAAATAGTAAAAAGAGATTAGAGTTTGCCAAAAACTACGTTTTAAGAACATAAGTTTTTTGGAAGTGCATTATATTCACCGACAAGTCCAAATCTTATATTTTTGATGCACCTAGTAAAAAAGTTTGAGGAAACCGAATACGGAGTTTCAAAAAGAAAATTTAACACCAACCGTGAAATACGGGGGAGCGTCGTATGCTGCACTAATACTGTAAAAATATAAACGTGGTCATTTGATAATTTCAATATAAAAACAACATTTATAAACTTTCCGAATTTTTTAAAAATCGATTTTGCAGTCAACAATTCTGAAAAAATTCACAGACATGTATGCCATTGGGTACTATATTTATGATTTTTTTCATAAGTTTTCATTGAGTAGAACAAGAGAAATGGAGCTTAAACTGTAAATTGCGTTTCACCCTGTAACTACCCTAGTAGTAGGGGTACCAACTTGATACTTGGCAGAAAGGATTTTCTTCGAGTGGTCTATCGAATGATATGCTTCAAGATCAATTCGGTTTGGGGGCACTTTTACCATGCTTATTCGGCTAGGCCCTTTATGGGAAGTGTCGACGTATTGCTTTATACTTATTTGGACGAGAGAAGAACTCTCAAATTTTGAAAAAAAGTAGTTTTTTCGATTTTTTCAAAGATGGTAGGTACCGAATGCATACATCTTGTTTTGAATGAATACCGAAGGCAAAATAATAACTCGATTAGTAACCATCAATGCTGAATAAATTATTTGTGTGAGTAGTTATAAGTAAATGTTACACATTTTCAATAGCCGGATAACTATAAATGTTTATAATAATATTTGAATTGTATTTCAGCGATGTTATACTAGCTACACGAATCACTTGTTTTGTAGCAGGTATGTAATCCTCCTGACGCTTACTCCGCATCATGGGATTATCATTTAGTTTTGTGTTTTGATATTAGAAATTTTGTTACAAATAATTGAAAATGCAGTATTTATGCTTTATACTACGTGTTCTACATCAAACTATGACCAAACGATGATTCTTCTTATTTTCAAATACTGTTTATAAAAGAAAACTGATTTTTCCATTTTTCCTAATGATTTTGAATAAGTATTATTAGTATGATTTTCAGCAAATAATGAAATACAATTGGCATTCGTTTATTCTCCCTTTATTTCGTAATATGTTCCTTTTTGAATTTTGTAAATATCATTCTTACTTTTTCTTTATGATTTTTTTTTTAAATTACATCAAATTGGTTCGGTATTCTTCGCTTAGGTACAATTCTTTCGGTCGGCACTATAAGGGTTTAATTTCATAATATATCGCTTTGGATGAAGTGCTAAAAAAAATACATTAAATATCTGTACACACTGTCCGTCGAATGTAGGGGGAGAGCCACCGTTCTCTAATTCGCAGCCAAATGGTGGTCCGATTCCTACAACTGGCAGTCAAACGGTGGCCCGATTCTACAACTGACAGTCAAACGGTAGACCGATTCTATAACTGGCAGTCAAAGGGTAGGCCGATTCTATGTACGAGTATGTATCGTACAATTGGCAACCAAACGGTGGCTCTCCCTCTACATTCGACGGATAATGTGTACAGGTATTTAATGTATTTTTTTAGCAATTTGTTTTTGTAATTCATCCAAAGCGATATGTTATGAAATCAAATTAATCACTCAATAAGTAAATGATGTTTAAATTATATCGTGTTTGATCTCATTTTCATCAGAAAAATCTCACCAACATGTTAAAAAAAATTTCAGATAAAAAATGTAAAATTAAAAAAGTTATATTATTCTGTTATGAACTGTGGAGCCGGGAAATCTCGTAAAAGAAACCAGATCGTGTAGCGTTACGCGCTTGACTGACGGTGAGCGAGATAGCATAGGCGCAGCAATAACATAACCTAGGCGTAGGACCATCTATACTGACACTTGATTATATCGTGTTTTATGTCATTTTCATCAGAAAAATCTCACCAACATGTTAAAAAAAATTTCAGATAAAAAATGTAAAATTAAAAAAGTTATACTATTCTGTTATGAACTGTGGAGCCGGGAAATCTCGTAAAAGAAACCAGATCGTGTAGTGTTACGCGCTTGACTGACGGTGAGCGAGATAGCACAGGCGCAGCAATGACATAACCTAGGCGTAGGACCATCTATACTGACACTTATAGAATCCAAACTAGCTGACAGTTGTAGAGACATTACTGTATATGCAACGAATTTTGGTCAGAAATCTGCATTTACACGCTTACACAATTCAATTACACAAAAACTCAAGCCAATAGACAATTTACAGAGCCGTGCATTGTTCAATAGGGTGTTAGCAATTAATGGTGCTTTTTTGTAAGACAATCGTTTTAAGTCCATTTCCATCTCAATGAATATGTTAATAAGTACAATTGTCAAATCTGGGGCGCTGAGCATCCACATGTAATTGAAGAAAAACTAATGCACCCAAGCAGATTCACAATATTTTTTCGAAAGTGAGGCTAAAAATGCACTCACAGTGAATAGTGAACGCTGCTGTAGCATGGTCAATAAATTTTTACGGCCTGAATTAAATGATATTAAATTCGATGGCATGTGGTTTTAACAAAACGGTGTGGCACGACGTGTCACATAGCACATGAAAGAATCGATTTATTGCGTTCGAAATTTCTTGATCAAGTAACATCTCGAAATGATGACATCAATTGACCCTTTAAATATTGCACTTTAACATCATTACACTTTTTCTTGGGGCCTATGTGAAAGGGAAAGCTTATGCCGAATAATCCTCAAACGATTCAGAGCTGAAAGACAATATTCGACGTGTTATTTGTGAAACAGAACCAACTTTCTACGAATATGTCACCAAATACTTCGAAAAAAGAATATTGATCTCGTTGAAATGAACATTGTTCGAACGATACGCGGGGTCTTGTAGCGCTACCTATAATTGGTCTTTTTCCTTCAAGTCACGGTCGACGCTTTTTCCGTTAGTTCGTGCTCAATGGTCCCGCACGACACAACGCTGTATTTTACACGATAATAAATTGCACTGTATCGCGAATCATCGACTGATTTTGTCTTCGCAAAACCTGTCCCGAAACTCGCTCACAGATCTACCAAAAAAGCCGGCAAGGTTATTTGAAAGATATTGTGTTTCATACATAATTCCTACATTATATGTACTTTATATTGAAATCAAAAATTTATTAATAACTCCGCGTTTAATTTAAAAAGCACATCCTGCAATTCCTATTGCATCACCCTGTATGTCACATTACAACAAAATACTTTTGTTCATTACATGTGTATATTTATTTCAGATACAGGATGTAGAAGTTAATATCATAGCGATATCCAAATATTTTTGTAAGAAATTTTAAATAATAATATAATAAATATATAATAAAGACCGTTTCAAAACATCGATTTGTTTTTACATTTTCTTAAAGCTTCGAATACTTAGAATATTGTGTCAAAGCGAAATATCGAAATTGAAACACCTGACAAAGTTACAATGATGGACAGGGAGACAGGTTGTTTCACGAACCGGATTTAAAAGGGAGAGCAAAATCGAACAATACTTTGAAGAACTATGC
>NW_017100786.1:3438-12161 GCF_001263275.1 Habropoda laboriosa | reverse complement strand
GATGTGAAAATTATTTCACATAAAATGATAACGAGAGCTTAAATTCCAATATTTGGTTGATAGCTCCTAAAACATCGTTCTGCTTGAAAAATTCGTCAACACTGTCGCATTTGTAGCTGGTAGTAGGTGACGGCTGCATTGCGGGGGCGGCGAGCGAGGTATGGCGCCCGCAACGACCTGTCCCCGGGGCGTGTAATACGCCGCGGAGTAAGGCGGCGGCGCTGAGCGAGAACAGCGCCGCTGCTGCAGTGGGCGGGGAAGTAAAATCCCCGCACACCAGTGACGGACCGAGTTTCGTGGAGGGGATGGTACCCCTCCCCCGGGTCGGGGCGCAAGCCTAGGCGCGGTCGGGCTCCGGTAGTGTTCGCTACGCGAGAGCCTGGAGTCTCACCGACGCGCCCAAACGAGGGTCGTCGTGGGGTTTTTAGTCGGTAAGAGTCCAACACTACCCCGTCCCCTTCCGCAGGGGGCGGGGTGTCCATGAGGATTTCCCCCATGTAAAAAAAAAAAAAAAATAAAAAGGTGACAGCTACAACAATATTTTATCAATGGTACAAATAATGTATCTAAATGTGTAGTACTGCTTAGAGAGACTGAAAAAGAAGCAACCGACAGTTTTTCTGAAATAGAAGGATTTTACTGCATGGGCCCAAAATAGTTGACAGAAAGTATTTAAAGGACAATGATAAAAAAAGACAAATTTTGAACCTCAATGCCAACGTAGACTTGTTGTGGGATATTTATCTAGACACTTCCGAAAGGAGTCCGAAATGCATTTATTCATCATTTGATGGGAAAGTTATAAAAAATACGCGTGAACTAATTTCGTCGTTTTCTTCTTTGGATGATGATCTGTCAGAGTAATAATTATTCAGGAAATTGACAGATACATAAGTTCGTCGTTGATTGGTGTCGAGCGTATCCGAAAAGCCATAAAATTGTTGCTACGTAGATGCAACAACCGACAACCCGTTCATCAACTTTACGTACGATGCGCATCGTGATTCTAAAATTTCACATGAACCACACGAAAAACCGGAAATAATCTTCGATTATAATAAAACTAAAGGTGCTGTATATACTTTAGATCAAATTGTAACAACTTATACATGCAAGCAACAAACCAGAAGATGGCCTATGGTCATATTTTTCGATATGGTCGATGTATGTATGTATCCGTATATGTATAGCAGTTTTGTTATATGGTTTTAGTGAATTCAACTTGAAAAGAAAGAAAATTACACAAAAGACGTTTGTTTCTAGCAGTGCAACTCAACAACTAACCAAGCGATCAAGATGCAAATATCGCTCATCATCTAATAACAATAAAACAAATATAATACGACTAAAGTGCAATAAACATATCCGTAAAAAACACATATTATTATTGTATTAATTGTAAGAAGTAGAAAGTCGCACATTTGATTAGTTTTAAAATTATTGTCCTTATTTTTGCTTTTCTTAGCAATTTTTTAAGTAAATACATATTTCATTGTGTATCTTCTGTTTACTATAAATAAACAGCTGTTATATAATTGTTCAGTTTTCAAAATTATATATATATTTCTTCAATGACTATGTGATCCGAACACAATTGGCGTAAATTTTTATGAACACAGTAAGAGGGTTAAAGCAAAACACTATTCTTAAAACTAAGGTGTTTCACCAAATTTTCTGAAAATTAATAATCGTATGAGGGCAAAAATAAAACTAATACTGATAATAATAATGGTGATAACTCCATAAAACTGTTGCACGGCACACGTCTTTAACAATTTATTTAGTTTCTTTTTATCTTATCGTTAAGTAAATAAATTAAGATTATTTAAGACATATTTTCTTCGGTAATAATTTTATATTATTGAATAAAGTTGGAGGTTAGATACTAGATATAGGTATAAACCGGAAATCTGAAATATATTTTATACTATAACCAATTATAAATCTAGAGTTGTTGTTATTTAATAATCGCAATTTGTTAATAAAGATCGTTTGACTAAATCTAGAAACATTAATTACTTTATAAAATTGTTTTCATTATAAACGAATGTAATCTTTCTAAATGCAACAGTAACATATAATTTCCATACCGGTTGATAGATCGATGAAGAGAAAGGAGAAGTGTCTAGATTTGAGAGTTCTCATAGTATGGAAGCGAAAGTAAAACAGTTAATTGTAAATACATAATTGGTACCTGTAATCGTTGTTAGCTCTTTCTGTGTTAGAATTGTGTAAAACGCTTCGCAAGGACCTTCCCTCGTAGAGCCTTCGATCATTTAGTCTTTGATCAAAACGTTGAATGTAATTAGGTGAAGAAGGTGGCCTTGGAAGAACCGTCGCTGAGAACGATGGGTGTATAAGTAGAAAAAGTACTGTTGTCGAGTAGCAATTTACTGTCGCCAACATTCTGGAATGTAAGTTTACATTAAAAATGATACTGCAAATATGTAACAGAGGAAGCTTCCTTTTGAATGTACAAATTTGAGGTATACACCTGTCCCCCGATTTACACGGATGATCGGTGCCTCAGAATACCGTGTAAATCGAAATCATGGCTTTTTGTATGAAAAACCGTGTAAATCGGGGAAAAAACAAAATGCGCATAATTTAGTCAGTGATTTAATTAAATTCATTATTTTAAATGTAAAATAAAAATAAAATAAAAATGAAAAACAAAAAATATTCAGGGTCAGGGTTTAGTTTCGAGCGAGCGATCGATGAAGGCGAAAATAGCCGGTCGCTAATGAAAGACCCGCGGCGGCAGCAAACTTTACGTTACAATATGAATGTTTTTTGTGTGCAAAAAAGGGGGAAATTCCGTTCATTTTTTGGTTTAATGCCAGTGTTAACAAACGAACGGTACTAAAAAATGACTGTACAAATATGTGCGCAGCATAAACTTTTATTTTGAACAGTTTATATTTCTGAAAAGCCGTTATTTTGAAAACCGTGTAAAAGTGAAATCGTGTAAATAAAGTACCGTGTAAATCGGGGGATAGGTGTATACCCAAGATTATTTTTTTTATAAATAAATGTTTTGTTAGTTACAAATAAAGTTGTTTTCAAATTGATTATCTCATTACTAGGTAAATAAATTTCCTAAATATCGATATATTTTATTAGAATTTAAAATAGAATATACAATTGTTTCAAAGAGCATTTACCTGCTAAACGCGTAAAGTATTGAGATATATTTCAAGTTTCCTTTTGAACCAACAAGTATCTTCCGTTTTCACTAATGAAATAAGAAACAAGAGACGGGAAAACCGAGTTGGCGTTCCTGGTCAGTTGCATGAGATAGCATATATGGAACACGTTATAATAAACGTGCAGTGAAAGTTTTACCTATTCGCAAGAGCAGCCTTAAGGAACAAAATGATACAATTTCTCTTGTTTCACTTACGTAAACTACACGTTAAATTAGCACAATAAATCTTTAACAATCTAGATAGAAAACAGAACAGACCAAAACGAAATTCACAACAGATTGTTACTATCCTTTTACCGTTACATTTCGTATAAACTAAAATTCAAACGATTTAATTCTTTTACTATGTTTAGCAATAGATTTAGATAAATTAAAGTCGTAAATAATTTTATGATTTACATATGTTATATATACAAATAAAACGTTATGACGAGAGAATGTAAAACATGCGTTATTATCTACTAAATGTAAAAAGAGATTCGAATCTATTTGTGACATTTTTCATGAACTCTGTAAGTATAAACTTAAAAATGCTTTTTGTAAACATTCAATAGCTTTTACAATCCTTCCACGAAAAGCTACAATTATCACATTATGCAAAATTACTATACTGCGATATAGTTAAATTAGATTATAGATAAACCTTTTTATGCAAATTTCTCTTTCAAAACGCGTCCATCTAATGTATTTGTCATATACACGCTCCAGTATAAGTTATTTTTCTTTAGAAGCTACAATAACGTTGAAAATCTTATCGTTCATCGTTTTATAAAGAATGCGACTGGCTATAAAACAGTCGACTTTCAATTAAAATTGATTTGAAGTGTATGTAACTTCTGCAAAAAGCTATAATTAATTTATTCTACACTGTATTCGGAATGTAAGGAAATATTATTCTTTGCGAGTGGAACTAAAGAGAGAACATGAAATTTTTAATTTTAATTACATGTAGGGTAATTGCACCTGTAGCGACCAGCTACAGCGAAGAACATTTGGCGAGCAGACTGGTACGAGGCCCGGACCGGCAGGTCACGAGTACCTGACCTGGAGGAAACTCAGCTGTGTCGCCAAATGACGTCACGGGAAAAACCTTCCCCGCCAAGTCGCACTGCGGTCCCCGAGCCAAGGGCGCAAGGGACACGCAGCGACTCAGAAAGAAATTACCTGATTGGTTAACACCGATGTGACGGGTTAAACAATCAGGGATGATTAACACGTAGCCGAAAGGCAGTAGAAAAAAAGCGAGGCGACAGGAGGGCAGTCTTGCACGGACCTCCAAAGCCGTCAGACAACGTTTAATAAAGATCTCACTACTACCGTGTGGGTAGATAGCGTAACCCTAGTCACGCCTTATTATTCATAACTACCTTACTTCACACCTAATATGAAACACCTGATTTTAAAAGCTTGCTAAACTTAGAGACATGCTTCTTTTTAAATGAAACTAACGTTAAAACACGACAAAATTAACAGATATTTATACATTAATAGTTAACTATGCAAAAGTTTAAGTGTCTTAAAGTCATGGTAAAAAATGTAAAAAATATCAAACGCGTCGAGTTGAAAAAGTGGAACCTAATATGGAACACCTGGAAAAGTAAAGAAATCTTAAAAAAGTTTATTTTTACTATGAAAAATGAATATTTATATAAATAACGAAGACAAATAAACAAATATTTTCCATCTATTATATAAACAATAATAATAACATAATACAATAATATAATACAACACTTTATAATATTAATGTGGAACGTGTTCCACATTACGTACACTCAACGTGTTCCATATTGGGTAGATACGCATTTCGACGGAAAAATAATAATTATACTGAGAAGAAAAAGAATTTAACGGTAAATTTCTTTTGAAGACTCAAAAGCAAACATGTTTAATGATAAATCATGCAAAAATAATATTTTGTTACCTTATCTTCACTAAGAAATTTCACTATTTAACTCGCCTCTCAAAAACTGTTCTACTCTTTCAAACAACATTGAACTTCGCATTCAACAACAGACTTGTAACTGAAGCTCAAATGTGAATATGATTATCTTTCGTTTTTAATGAAATATTACACTGTTGTCGATTAATTTTGTTACTTATTTGCTGAGATATTACGGTGTTCTATATAAAGTACAGTTACCCTGTATATCATGTAATAAAAATAATGTTAATTAACGAATTTATATTTGCGATAAAATACATTGATTTTGTTTGACTATTTGTGTAGTGCTTTCTTTAATGTATTATTAAATTTTTGAAAACGTATTTGGTTATAGCATAATACTTTTTTATGTTATATTTATTATGTTACAGAATATGAAGTTACATTCCCTCTTAGGTCTGACGATTCATTTTAACCCTTTCGCGACGGCGGAACTAGCTATCAGTAGGCCACTAACGAACGGGTCGTCGTGCCATTAGTGCACACCATGCACATTAAGAGTGTCTCGCGTTTTTTCAAATCTTAGAGGATTTCATTGGAACAGCAGAGGACTTAAGGGTGTACTGGATAAAGGGAATGTTGTTGAGGCCTTGCTCTGTATTTTAAAATAAATCTTCACTTTGAGCTGTTGAGGCGCGAGCCAATGCGACGCGCTTAGTGGATGCCGGATATAGCCGGCGCTAGTCGCGAAAGGGTTAATAAGCACAGAGTTCTTGGATTTAATGGTGTAGTAATTGAGTCAGATTACGGTTCCATTCTTTCAAATATCGCACTTATTTCGAACCAAAGATGGAGTACAAACTTTTGAATCTATTATTATTTAAAGTTTTAAAATTTTTTATATTATAAATTTATTACATTTATTTATATCAGCACCTATGTTTTGTTTTAATGTACAGTGTGTGCATGACTTTTTTAATGTTCACAAAATCATAGCATAATTATTGGGAAGGTATTTTCTGCAACAATTACAATTCGAATATACGTATATAGAACGAGTCATGAGAAACGGAACATAAAAGTGTCTGTTAATTTAGAAAATAGTAGAAAATATGAAAGAGGTAAGTTGTGCGATTATAGGGTTCAAAGGAGCAACTATAAAGGTACAAACAGATTCTCCTTTGACATCACCTTTGAGGTTATTCGAAGGTCATTGGATTCTATCCTATCAAGTGAGAAGTCTATGATGGTATTTTGAAGCCAAAAAAAGAAAACACTGATTATCTTCAAAACACTTCGAAAACGATGTCAAAAGGGAATCTGTTCGTGTAACATTTTCTTGGATTCTAACCTTAGTACTTACGGTAGGTTGGTAAGTTGTTACAATGGTTATAACTTTAAAACGAAAAGAGATAGGATTGTGCTTTCAATTGTTTTCGCCATGTGAGTCGATCACGCTACTCTGTCATCCATTTTAATGGTATCTGCGACAGCGAATCTTGTGATTATAAGCAACCACCTAGTCACGTATAGAAAAGTAGATATTTGTCGTTCATGACTTTTTGGTCTATTTCGATTATTTAACGTCGAAATAATAAAATAAGAACACGTTGCAATAGTTTTTACTAGACTTTTCAATACATAAGCAGAATATTCACATAAATTGCCACGTGTGTTGATTGGGGCTAGTTGTTCCGCTGATTTGGGGCTGGTTGTTACTTTTCAGCCGTGAGCAATAGTGTTTTGCCGGGCACATCAAGGCACCATGTGCGCAGAGCCAAAAAGCCTCTCGAAAACATTTCTTTTTTTTTGCTACATTTACAACTTAATCTTTCAGACGTCGACGACTTCACGTGTTATCCGCGCGATTTCATTGTTCATCGTTCCATAGTTTGCCAAATGCGCCGAGTCGTGTGATGATTTGAAATATTGTTAGAAAGTTAATTAATTATATTAGGTTTAAGATTGTTAATAAGTATAGAACTCAATAAATAAGTACAAACAGTTGAATGTAAGGCTAAAGCGAAAGATAATGTTCATGATTTTTATACCTTCTGGTTTAGTTTTCTTTTAAAAATAATATATTTCGGTTGATTTGAACCTTAATAAATAAACATTATTCATAGAATTGTATTTTATTTCATCAGAAATTGAAATATTTCACTGAAATGCAACTTTTTTTCTTTGTAACAACTTGCCTCACGACGAGCTTGCCTCCCCGCGAAAAACTAATTGCAATATTTTAAATGTAAACTCGGAATCTTAAAGTACAATAAATTTAACAACAGATTAGTTAATAGTGAAGAAAATAACTACATTATTTCTCGGTCATTTTTAATGTTTTGTCAAAATTGTAACTTTTAGCCCCAGTCTCCCCTGCACAATAATTATTTAAGGTCTTTGGGTCAAAAATATACCTAATGTACGAAATATTCATGTTTCTATTTTTACTATACAATGAAAGAACCAAGGAAACAGAAGTATGTAGTTGTGCCTTCTATAATATCCTCTATTATAGAAAAACAATATATTTTGTAGAAATTATTTATTCATGACAAATTTGATAGCGATGCTGTTTGCATATGAGTTTTGTGAATCCTTTTCACTTATCTTACTGTACTTTATAGTCTGTTTGATGACATAGTTGGTATGTACAGGGTATAAAAAAATTAATGGTCACGGCTTCAGGGGGTGAATCTACACCCTTGGATCTGTGGACATTTGTAAAAAAAAGTGTCCGCAAAATTGTTTATAACATTGAAAATTAATGTTAAATTTTTTTTACATCAACGTATTCTGCTCGACGAGAAGAGAAAAAGTCTGAAAGGAGCAATATGCCGCAAACAAATAGTTTCCGAGATAAATGTTGATAAAGTTTGGCAACGATTTGATTGTGTAGAGCTATACGTATTATAGCTACACAATTATAATTTAAATTTTTTATTTTAATAAATAAGTAGCATTAACAATTTTGTATTCTGTATAATTCGTCTAATTATAATTTCTTCTATGTGGGTACCCTGGTACTCCGGTTGTCCAACAACGGTGAATATTTTGGTTGGCCACACAAGAATTAACAAGGAGACTACATACCTGACCCCCGAGGACTTTAATGAAATTTGCAAGGATGAATCTAGATGTCGAAAACTGACATTCTGTAAAATATTTCATTTCAATGCGCATTTTTTATAAATAATTGAAATTACTTTAAAAACTTAAAAAAACTGAAGTTTAGGGGCTATTCAACAATCGGCAGTGAGCCAGTGCACAGGATATGTCAGTTGCCTTCCAACCTTTCAAGAGTAAGGAAGGGTCTTCAAGTACTCTCCAGGCCAAAAATTTTCGCTTGGTTCGTGTACGATACTCTACTCGTGAACGAGACTGGTTTCAGCTTCGTTCTCAGTTCGTATCGTTGCGCTCCCGATGTGTTAATCCCGGAAGGGCGAAATTCTAGTAGTTGGTGTGGTGATGGTGAATAATAGGTTCTCTCCGTCAGAATATTTTTGAACTCTGATTTATTTGTGGTGGTGCGTGGGTATATATTAGGTCGGTGTATGTTGTGATTGGTTGGACGTTGAAGGTGGTGGAAAAGAAGGTCTCGAAAAATGCGGAGGTGTGATTGGACATTAG
>NW_017100786.1:2674-3254 GCF_001263275.1 Habropoda laboriosa | reverse complement strand
AGTGCCGTCTCCATAAATAGAGTGAGGCACCCATTAAAACAATAGAGCCAAAAAATATTGGCCCACAAGGGGTGTCCACCCCCGAAAATGAAGCGTCAAGAATCACGCGAGGAAAAAATTAAAAATTAGAGCAAGAGCTGGCCCCAGCCTGTGGTAGGTGATAAAAAGCAAAACAAACGCCAAAAAATTAAACCCGTCGCCAATCCTAAATAAAAGAAAAAAAACACATCAGATCTAGCAACCTATAAAAAAGAAATACAAATGAAACCCAAATTGAAAGATCCGGATGAAAACACACCAAAGAAAGCCATGGAATCAACAGACAAACCATCCTACGACGATTTCATAAAAATGATCAACAACCTCAACAGACGATAGAAAACTTGTCAAAACAGTTGGAAACGGAAAGAAAATCTAAGGAAAGCACGGCGACAAACCCGAGCACGTTGGTAAAGAAGGATGAAGAAACGCCAAAAAAAAGTCAAAAGGACTGCAATAACAATGCAGACCCCCTCAAACACACATACACCAGAAGACCAAAAGGAAGACAGCACATCTTGGATCAAGGTCACACCCAAAA
>NW_017100786.1:0-2590 GCF_001263275.1 Habropoda laboriosa | reverse complement strand
ATCCAAAACCACCAAGGACCCCTAACGGACCGGTATGAGGAAGAGAGTCAGATATACCGACGAGGCAGCAGTACCCGCACCAGACAGGCAAAACATCAAACCCCCACCAATAATCATTTACAATTCAATCACCAAAAACACAATAGAACTCGTCGCTAACAAGGTAAAAAACTTTACAACAAAAAGAATAAATAACAACAATCTCCTAAATATAGATAACACAGTAAACCATAAACAAGCATACGAAATTTTAAAAGAAAACAACATTGAATATTTCACATACAGTGGCGGCCAGCTACTTAAGACCGCTGGGTAGTTAAGGAAATAAATGTTAAAAATATTTGTAGTTAATAGTGTTGTAAATAAAATTATTGCGATATTATGGTATAACATACTTCAAAATGTATTTCATATGAGTTTAGTATACGAAAAATACAATGAATAAAATATTAGCACTGTTTATTTCCTTTACTACCCAGCGGTCTTAAGTAGCTAGCCGCCACTGTATATGACATACGCTGTTAGGTTTTCCGTAGAAACGGTTTATGGCACGATCGACAGGGAACGGTTATTTTTGAGTTCAGGATTTTCGTTTATTGCTTGCACGGGTCTCATTACCTCCTCCGAGGGTCACTAGAATTTCTTTGCTAGATTTTTAGTAATTTGTGTCCCTCGCACTCAATAGCCTACGAACATACCATAAACCACGAATTTCCAAATGGCATATCTGTATGTAACGGTCCGCTTGCCGATGAGTCACACCCGGAGGAAATTCCAGATTTTTGGGACCTCCCGCCCAACCCTCGCGTCCATCTCCCACCCTTCCAAGGTGACAGCGCGCTAAGGGCGCACTGGAAGGGCGGTAAAGACGATATTAGACACGCTGATTGGTAAATGCAATCGTTAACCATTAACCAATCAGCGTGTCCCAACAAAAATCCCTCTCACGGACTTCCGAGACGCGACGTCGAAGAGTGAGTCGTCGAGTAGTCGTTCAACCACCACGAACAAGGAGAACCAAGGAGCAACCAGCTCACATCACGCGATACCATAGATCAGTTTTTGCAAGTGCCAATCATTTGGGTGGTCCTTCGAACCAGTATCTAGACGACACAACATCGTGCAAACATACACAAAGCTCGAAAGTTCATCGCCACAATCACGAGCATTAACAGACACACCGATAAAACAATATGCACATTCACAAAATCGAACACAGCAGACCACCCTGACTCCTATCTCACACCACCCAACTATTTCGACAAACTAACAAATACATTTAAAAAACTAAATAACAAAAGATCGTCTAGCTTCGACAAAATCCTAAATATTGCATTAAAAAACCTACCCCCACATTTCATATTCCACTACTCCGTCCTATTCAATAACAGCCTAAACCACTCATACTTCCCGAAAGTAGGGAAAACCGCTAAACTCATAACAATAAAGAAAAAGAAAGATGGCAGTAACCCGGAGAGCTACAGGCCCATCAGTCTTCTTCTTACATAAGCAAAATGAATATAATGGGAGACGGCGCAAGACTACAATAATCGAAATCCCTGTTCCGCGATAACCGCAAGCGAAAATACTAAACGATTTCCGGAAATAGAAAACCTCTTAAGATTAGAACATTTAAATACAGAAGAACGGGGTCACGTAAGAAGCTAGTGCGGGAATACCCCGACTGTTTCCATATAACTGGGGAACCCCTGGGGTCCACAACCGCGGCCGAATACCGTATACCAACTACCGACAACCGACCATTAAACAAAAGACAGTATCGTTTTCCACCTCTCCATAAAGATGAAATCAGGAGACAAGTGGACGAGCTGTTAAAGACTGGGGCAATTAGCCCTTCCGAATCTCCGTATAATACACCCGTCGTGCCGAATGTACTGGACTTTCGAGCACTGAACGAAAAAACGATCAGCGACGCATACCCCTTACCGAACATCATCGATATCCTCGACCAGCTAGGCGGCGCGAAATATTTCTCGGTATTTGACGTCAGGTTTCCACCAGATTCGCATGCACCCAGACGACAAATACAAAACAGCCTTTACAACGCCTCACGGACATTATGAATTCGAACGCATGCCATTCGGTTTAAAAAACGCACCGGCGACATTCCATAACGAAATATTTGTATACCTAGACGACATAGTTCTCTACTCAAGCTCACTTCGCGAACACGAAATCAAATTTCGAAAATTAATAGACCGGTTACGCGCGGCAAACCTCAAATTACAACCCAGTAAATGCGAGATTTTGCGAAAAGAGGTTTGTTACCTAGGACACATAGCGCGGACGGCGTTCGTCCGGATCCCGCAAAGCTAGAAGCTGTACAGAATTTTCCAGTTCCAAAAAATCAAAAAAATACTAAACAATTCCTCGAGTTAACAGGCTATTATCGGCGCTTTATTGAAAATTTGTCAAGAATTGCAAAACCACTGACGCGGTTATTAAAACAGGGCGAATCGTTTAAATGGACGTTTAAAGAACAGGAAGTATTCGAGATCCTACGCGACAAATTATGCGAAGAACCCGTACCCCAATACCCCGACTTTAACAAACCGTTCGTTTTAACCAC
>NW_017100785.1:0-421 GCF_001263275.1 Habropoda laboriosa | reverse complement strand
AATACTAGATCCAAGCGCGACGTTACCTGTGTGAATTCGCTTCGTTTAACTGGTACACGGGAAGTGTTTGACCAATTGAAAACACAAACCACAAATTCGTATTCGGTACCAAAAAAAGGTAAGATTTCGTTGGTCTCATTTAGTTTAAGGAATTATTTTTAACGCCGAAATAATTAATTATCTGTATTTTCGCCCACCATCGTAGTACATAAATTCGACGGCGATGTCCAGAATGCATAACAGAACCGTACGTCATGTAGAGGACATGAATCGTCCCAGTATGATAAGCGAAGTTCGCGAGGAACTAATATATCCATCTGCGACGTTAAATGTGTACATTCGCTTCGTTTAACAGTTTACGGGAACCGTTTGGGCTATTGAAAAAACAAACCACACTTTTGTATTCGGTACCAAATAATGA
>NW_017100784.1:0-227 GCF_001263275.1 Habropoda laboriosa | reverse complement strand
GGTCGCGAGGAAATACTATAACCATGTGCGACGTTAGATGTGCATATTCCCTTCGTTTAACAGGAACACGGCAACCGTGTGAGATTTTGAAGAACCAAGCACACCTTTATTTTCGGGATCAAAAAATTGTAAGATTTATTGTATATATTTAGCTGAAGGAATATTATTTAAAGTCGAAATATATAATTATCTGTATTTGCCCCCACCATCGTAGTTCCAAAAATCGG
>NW_017100783.1:4769-5298 GCF_001263275.1 Habropoda laboriosa | reverse complement strand
AATAATACCAACAATTAAATGTTCCCAACAAAATCTTACCATCTTTTGATACCGAATACAAAGGTGTGCTTTGTTTGTTCAATAGCTAAAACGGTTCCCGTGTTACTGTTATACGAAGCGAATATACACATAAAACGTCGCACATGTATATAGTTGTTCTCCGCGACCTTCTCAAATAATACTGGGACGATTCTCGTCCTCTAAATGGCGTACGTTTCTGCTCTGCTTTCTGGACATCGGCGTCGAATTTTCGAACGACGATTGTGGGGGCAAATACAGATAATTAAATATTTCGACGTTAGTATTAATTCCGAAAACTAAATGTGACCAACGAATTCTTACCTTCTTTCGGTACCGAATACAAAGTTGTGGTTTGTTATTTCAATATCTCCCACGGCTGCCGTGTTACTCTTAAACAAAGCGAATATACACCTATAACGTCGCGCATGGAGCTAGTATTTCTTCGCTATTTTCACGCAACGTACCGGTACGATTCTCGTACTCTAAGTGGAGTACATTTCTGCTATGG
>NW_017100783.1:0-803 GCF_001263275.1 Habropoda laboriosa | reverse complement strand
CTTGGAGATGGTATTTCTTCGCGACTTTCACGTAATGTACCGGTACGATACTCGTACACCTAATGGAGTATGATTCTGCTATGAATTCTGGACATCGGCGCCGAATTTTCGAACTACGAGGATGGGGGCAAATACAGATTATTAAATATTTCGACATTAAATATAATTCCTTCAGCTAAGTTAATACAACGAAATCTAACAATTTTTTGATCCGGAATATAAAGGTGTGTCTGCATCTTCAATATCACCCGGTTGCCGTGATGTTGTTAAACGAAGCGAATATTCACCTATACTGTCGGCTAGCCGATAATAGTTCCTGCGACATTCACATAACATACTGCGGCGATATTCGAACTCTAAATGGAGTACGATTCTGCTATGCATTCTGGAGGACATCGTCGAATATAAGAACTACGATGGTGGGAAAATACAGATAAATAATTATATCGACTTTCAAAATAATTCCTACAACTAAATGTTCCCAAAGAAACCTTACCTTTTTTTTGTACGGAATACAAAGGTGTGGTCTGTTTCTTCAATAGATCATAAGGTCCCGTGTTACTGTTAAACAAAACGAATATACACCTATAACGTCGCGCTTGGATATAGTATATCTGCGCGATTTGCCGAATTTTCGAACTACAATGGTGGGGGCAAATACAGATAATTAAATATTTCGACTTTAAAAACAATTCCTTCAGCTAAATATATCCAACGAAACCTTACCTTCTTTTGGTACCGAATACAAAGGTTTGCTTTGTTATTCAAAGCTCAAACGGTTCCGGTCTTACTGTTAAACGAAG
>NW_017100782.1:0-257 GCF_001263275.1 Habropoda laboriosa | reverse complement strand
ATTCCTGAAACTAAATGTGACCAAAGAAATCTCACCATTTTTTGATGCCGAATACAAATGTGTACTTTGTTATTCAAAGTTCAAACGGTTCCGGTGTTACTGCTAAACTAAGCGAATATACACATATAACGTCGCACTTGGTTATAGTAGTTCTTCGCGACCTTCGCATATCATACTGCGGCCATTCTCGTCCACTAAATGGCGTACGGTTCTTCCATGCATTCTGGTCGCCGGCGTCGAATTTTCGAACTACGATG
>NW_017100781.1:0-918 GCF_001263275.1 Habropoda laboriosa | reverse complement strand
TAATAATTCCTAAAGTAAAATGTGACCAA
This sequence comes from Habropoda laboriosa, assembly GCF_001263275.1. Lineage (NCBI taxonomy): Eukaryota > Metazoa > Arthropoda > Insecta > Hymenoptera > Apidae > Habropoda > Habropoda laboriosa. The sequence continues at coordinate 889 of NW_017100781.1, read as the reverse complement.
CGAAACCTTACCTTTTTTTTGGAACCGAATACAATGTTGTTGTTTGTTTTTTCAATAGCTCATACGGTTCCCGTGTTACCATTATACGAAGCGAAAATACACATTTAATGTCGCGCATGGAGATAGTATTTCTTGTTTTTCACGTTACGTACCGGTACTATACTCGTACTCGAAATGGAGTACGATACTGCTACGCATTCTTGACATCGGCGACGAATTTTCGTAGTACGATGATGGGGGCAAACGCAGATAATTAAATATTTCGACTTGAAAAATATTCCCTACAAATGTTTGTTCCAACCGAAATCTTAGCGTTTTTTGGTACCGAATACAAAGGTGTGGTTGGTTCTTCAATATCTCACACGGTTGCCGTGTTAATGCTAACCGAAACGAATATACACATATAACTTCGCACACGGTTGTAGTAGTTCTTTGCGATCTTCGCATAACATACTGCGGCAATTGCCGTACTCTAAATGGCTTACGATTCTTCTATTCATTCTGGACGTCGGCGTCAAATTTTCGACCTACGATGATGGGGGCAAATACAGTTAACTAAATATTTCGACGTTATTATTAATTCCTAAATGTAAATGGGGCCAACGAAATCTTACCATTTTTTGATACCGAATACAATGGTTGCTTTGTTATTCAAAGCTCAAACGGTTCCCGTGTTTCTAAACGAAGCGAATACACACATATAACGTCGCGCTAGGAGGTAGTATTCCTTCGCGATTTTCATGTCACGTACCAGTACGATACTCGTATTCTAAATGGAGTACGATTCTGCTATGCATTATAGACATCGGCGCAGTATTTTCGAACAACGTAGTGGGCGAAAATACAGATACTTAAATATTTCGACTTTAAAAATAATTCCTACAGCTAA
>NW_017100780.1:1872-3097 GCF_001263275.1 Habropoda laboriosa | reverse complement strand
ATTTTCGAACTACGATGGTGGGGGAATATACAGATAACTAAATATTTCCACTTTAAAAATAATTCTTAAAACTAAATGTGACCAACGAAATCTTATCTTTTTTTGGTACCGAATACATATTTGTGGTTTGTTTTTTCAATAGATCAAACAGTTCCCGTGTTACTGTTAAACGAAGAGAATATGCAAATATATCGTCGGCTAGGTGATAGTAGTTCTTCGCGACATTCACATAACATCCTGCAGCGATATTCGTACTCTAATGATGTCTGATTCTGCTATGCATTCTGGACGTCGGCGTCGAATTTTCGAACTACGATGTGGGGGAAAACGCAAATAATTAAATATTTCGTCCTTAGAAATAATTCAAACAAATAAATGTTCCCAACGAAATCTTACCTTTTTTTGGTACGGAATACAAAGGGGTGGTATGTTTTTTCAATAGATCAAAGGGTCCTGTGTCAGTGTTTAACAAAACGAATATACACCTATAACGCCGCACATGGTTAAAGTTGTTCGTCGCGACCTTCCCATATCATACTGCGACGATTCTCGCCTTCTAATTTGCGTACGGTTCTGCTATGCATATTGGACGCCGGCGTCGATTTTTCTCTCTACGATGGTAGGGGCAAAATCAAATAATTAAATATTTCGTGATAAAAATAATTGCTAAAACTAAGTGTGACCAACGAAATCTTACCTTTTTTTTTGGTACCGAATACAAAGTTAGGGGTTGTTATTTCAATAGATCACACGGTTCCCGTGTTACTGTTAAACGAAGCGAATATACACATATAACGTCTAGCTTGGAGATAGTATTTCTTCGCGTTTTTCACGTAACGTACCGGTGCGATGCTGGTACTCTAAATGGAGTACGATTCTGCTATGCATTCTGGACATCGGCGTCGAATTTTCGAACTACTTGGGTGGGGGCAAATACAGAAAAGTAAATATTTCGTCTTTAAAAATAATTCCTAAAACTAAAAGTGACCAACGAAATATTAACCTTTCTTGATACCGAATACAAATGTGTGCTTAGTCTTGTCAATAGCTCAAACGTTGCCCTGTTACTGTTAAACGAAGCGAATGTACACATATAACGTCGCACATGGTTATAGTAGTTCTGCGCGACCATCGCAAATCATACCGTGACGTTTCTCTTCCTCTAAATAGCTCACGGTTCTGCTATGCATTCTGGACATTGGCGCAGAATTTCCGAACTAAGATT
>NW_017100780.1:0-229 GCF_001263275.1 Habropoda laboriosa | reverse complement strand
ACATGGAGTACTATTCTGCTGTGCATTCTGGAAATCGGCATCGAATTTTCGAACTACGATAGTGGGGGCAAATACAGATAACTAAATATTTCGACTTCAAAAAGAATTGCTTCAGCTAAATGCAACCAACGAAATCTTACCCTTTTTGATACCGAATACAAAGTTGTTGTTCGTTTTTCCAATAGCTCAAACGGTTCCCGTGTTACTGTTAAACGATGCGAATATACAC
>NW_017100779.1:0-561 GCF_001263275.1 Habropoda laboriosa | reverse complement strand
TCGTACCTGTACGTTACGAGAATATCGCGCAGAAATACTATTTCCAAGAGCGACGTTATTTGTATATATTCGCTTCGTTTAACAGTAACACGGGAAACGTTTGAGCTTTGAAATAACAAACCACACCTTCGTTTTCGGTACCAAAAAAAGGTAAGATATCGTTGAGAATATTTATTTGTTGAAATTATTTCTAACGACGAATTATTTTATTATTTGTGTTTTCCTCCACATCGTAGTTCGAAAAGAGGATGCCGGAGTCAGAATGCATAGCAGAATCGTACTCCATTTCGTGTACGAGAATCGTACCGTTACGTTACGTGAAAATCGCGAAGAAATAATATCTCTAGCGTGACGGTATATGCTTATATTTTATTGCTTATCTGTAGCACGGGAACCGTTTGAGCAATTGATGAAACATACCACACCTTATTATTCGATACCAGAAAAAGGTATGATTTCGTTGGTAACATTCAGTTGTAGGAATCATTTTTAAAGTCAATATATTTAATTATCTGTATTTGCACCCACCATCGTAGTTCTAAAATTCGATGTCGTCTTCCA
>NW_017100778.1:0-706 GCF_001263275.1 Habropoda laboriosa | reverse complement strand
ACATCGGCGCCAAATTTTCGTACTACGATGTAGGGGAAAATACAGGTTATTAAATATTTCGACATTAAATATAGTTCCTAAAACTAAATGTACCCAACAAAATCTAACGAAATCTCACCTGTTTTTGGTACCGAATACAAAGGTATGCTTTGTTATTCAAAGTTCAAACGTTTCCGTTGTTACTGTTAAACGAAGCAAATATACACTTATAACGACGCACATTGTTATAGAATTTCTTCGCGACTTTCGCATTTCATACTGGGACGATTCACCTTCTCTAAATGGCGTACGGATCTGCCATGCATTCTGGACACCGGCGCCATATTTTCTATCTACGATGTGGGAGGAAAATACAAATAAATAAATATTTCGTGGTAAAAATAATTGCTAAAACTAAATGTGACCAAAGAAATATTATCCTCTTTTGGTGCCGATTACAAACTTGTGGTTTGTTTATTCATTACCTCAAACGGTTCCCGTGTACCAGTTAAACGATGCGAATAAACACATATAACGTCGCGCTTTTAGAAAGCATATCTTCGCGATTATCACGTAACGTACCGGTACGATACTCGTACTCGAAATGGAGTACGATTCTGCTATGCAGTCTGGACATCGGCGTCAAATTTTCGAATTACGATGAGGGGGAACATACAGATAATTAAATATTTCGACGTAAAAATAATTGCTAAAACTAAATGTGACC
>NW_017100777.1:0-943 GCF_001263275.1 Habropoda laboriosa | reverse complement strand
TGTTAATTATAATTACTAAATCTAAATGTGACCAACGAAACCTTTCGTTTTTTTGGTACCGAATACAAATTAGTGATTTGTTGTTTCAATAGCTCAAACGGTTCCTGCGTTACTGTTAAACGAAGAGCACACTTAACGACGCACCTGGTTATTGTAGTTCCTCGCGACCTTCGCATATCATACTGGTACGATTCACCTTCTCTAAATGGCGTACGGTTCTTCCATGCATTCTGGACATCGGCATCGAATATAAGAACTACGATGGTTGTGGAAAATACAGATAATTAATTATTTCGACGTTAATAATATTTCCTATAACTAAATGTGACCATCGAAATCTTACCATTTTTTGGTATCGAATATAGTGTGCTTTGTTATACAAACCTCAAATTGTGCCGATGTTACTGTTAAACGAAGCGAATATACACATATAACGTCGCACATGGGTATAGTAGTTCTTCGCGACCTTCCCATCTCATACTGTGACAATTCTCGTCCTCCAAATGGCGTACGGTTCTGCTATGCATTCTGGACACCGGCGTCATATTTTGAACTACGATGTGGGAGGAAAATACAGATAATTTAATATTTCGACGTTAAAAATAATTCCTAAAACTAAATGTGACCAACGAAATCTTACCTTTTTTTGGTACCGAATACAAATTTTTGGTGTGTTTTTTCAATGGCTCAAACAGTTCCCGTGTTACTGTTATACGAAGCGAATATACAAATGTAACGTCAACTAGGTGATAGTAGTCCTTCGCGATTTCTGCGGCGATATTCGTTCTCTAATGGTGTTTGGTTCTGCTATGCATTCTGGACTCCGGCGTCCAATTTTCGAACTACGATGTGGGGGAAAATACAGATAATTAAATATTATTACGTTAAAAATAATTCCTAAAACTAAAGGTGACCAACGAAATCTTACCTTTTTTTGGTTCCG
>NW_017100776.1:0-261 GCF_001263275.1 Habropoda laboriosa | reverse complement strand
TCTAATGGTGTTTGACACCGCTATGCATTCTGGACATGGCGTCGAATGTTCGAACTACGATGGGGGGGAAAATACAGATAATAAGATATTTCGACGTTAAAAATAATTCCTAAATCTAAAAGTGACCAACGAAATATTACCATTCCTTGATACCGAATACAAAGGTGTGGTTTGTTTTTTCAATAGCTCAAATAGTTCCCGTGATACTGTTAAACGATGGGAATATACACATATGACGTTGGCTAGACGATAGTATTTCTT
>NW_017100775.1:0-739 GCF_001263275.1 Habropoda laboriosa | reverse complement strand
TCGCGACAAATACGTTTTGCAGTACTAGAAACGACTGCTTTCTATTTATTTTGCATGTTTCTCTACGTAAAACGTGTTTTAACGAATAGGAATTGATATACTGCTGTTTTCTCGCTGCAATCACGTTTTGCACAACTGCAAACGACTGTTTTCTCTTTATTTTGCATGTTTCTCCACGTAAAACGTGTTTTAACGAATAGGAATTGATATACTGCTGTTTTCTCGCGACAAAGACGTTTTGGAGTTCTGCAAACGACTGTTTTCTATTTATTTTGCATGTTTCTCCACGTAAAACGTGTTTTAACGAATATAATATGAAATACTGCGGTTTTCTCGCTACAATCACGTTTTGCTGAACTGCAAACGACTGTTTTCTCTTTATTTTGCATGTTTCTCCACGCAAAACGTGTTTTAACGAATAGAAACTGAAATACTGCTGTTTTCTCGCTACAATCACGTTTTGCACAACTGCAGACGACTGTTTTCTCTTTATTTTGTATGCTTAACAACGTAAAACGTGTTTTAACGAATAGGAATTGATATACTGCTGTTTTCTCGCGACAAAGACGTTTTGCAGTACTGCAAACAAATGCTTTCTCATTATTTTGCTTGTTTCGCCACGAAAAAGGTGTTTTAACGAATATAAACATGAACACAGCTGTTTTCTCGTGACACGGACGTATTGCAGAACTGCAAACGACTGTTTTCTCATTATTTTGCTTGTTTCGCCACGAAAAAC
>NW_017100774.1:5875-6979 GCF_001263275.1 Habropoda laboriosa | reverse complement strand
AATAATTAAATATTTCGTCGTTAGAAATAATTGCAACAAATAAATGTTCCAAACGAAGTCTTACCTTTTTATGGTCCGAATACAAAGGTGTGGCCTGTTTTTTCAATAGCTCATACAGTTCCCGTGTTACTGTTAAACGAAGCGAATATACAAATGTAACGTCGACTAGGTGATAGTAGTCCTTCGCGATTTTCACGCAACGTACTGGTACGGTACTCTTCCTCTATATGGAGTACGATTCTGCTATGCAGTCTGGACATCGGCGCCGAATTGTCGAACTACGATTTGGGGGAAGATGCAGATAATTAAATATTTTGAATTTATATATATTTCCTTCAGCTAAATGTATCCAAGGGAAACTTACAATTTTTCTTTCCGATTATAAAGGTGATCTTGGTTCTTCAATATCACACACGGTTGCCGTGTTACTGTTAAACGAAGCGAATATACACCTATAACGACGGCTAGGCGATAGTAGTTCTTCGCGACATTAATATAACACACTGCGGCAATTGTCGTAATCTGAATGGCGTACGATTCTGCTATGCATTCTGGACGATGGCGTCGAATATAAGAACTAGGATGTGGGAGAAAATACAGATAATGAAATATTTCGATGTAAAAATAATTGTTAAAACTAAATATGACCAAAGAAATCTTACCTTTTTTTGGTACTGAATACAAAGCTGTGGTTTGTTTTTTCGATAGCGCAAACGGTTCCCGTGTTTCTGTTAAAAGAAGCGAATATACACATATTACGTCGCGCTTGGAGATAGTATTCCTTCGCGATTTTCACGTAACGTAACGGTACGCTACTCGTACTCGAAATGGCGTACGATTCTGCTATGCATTCTGACTCCGGCATCCAATTTTCTAACTACGATGTGGGGAAAATACAGATAATTAAATATTTCTGCGTTAATATTAATTCCTAAATCTAAATGTGACCAACGAAATCTTACAATTTTTCGACCCCGAATATAAAGGTGTGCTTGATTATTCAAGCTCAAACGGTTCCGGATTTACTGTGAAACGAAGCGAATATACATACATTACGTCGCACATGGTTACAATAGTTCTTCGCGACCTTCGCGCATCATACTG
>NW_017100774.1:1141-2294 GCF_001263275.1 Habropoda laboriosa | reverse complement strand
CAAACGGTTCCCGTGTTACCATTAAACGAAGCGAATATATACATATAACGTCGCGCTTGGAGATAGTATTTCTTCGCGTTTTTCACATAACGTACCGGTACGATACTCGTACTCGAAATGGAGTACGATTCTGCTATGCATTCTGGACATCGGCGTCGAATTTTCGAACTACGATGTGGGGGAAAATACAGATAAATAAATATTTCGACGTTAATAATAATTCCTAAGACTAAATGTGACCTAAGAAATCATACCATTTTTTGATACCGAATACAAAGGTGTGCTTTGTTTTTTCAATATCTCACACGTATTCAGTGTTACTGTTAAACGAAGCGAATATACACCTATAACGTCGGCTAGGCGATTGTATTTTTTTCATACTGGGACGATTCTCTTCCTCTAAATGACGTACGGTTCTGCTATGCATTCTGGACATCGGCGTCGAATTTCCGAACTACGATGGTGGGGGAAAATACAGATTATTAATTATTTCGACGTTAATAATAATTCCTAAAGTAAAATGTGACCAACGAAGCCTTACCTTTTTTTTGGAACCGATTACAAAGTTGTTGTTTGTTTTTTCAATAGCTCATACGGTTCCCGCGTTACCATTATACGAAGCGAATATACACATTTAATGTCGCGAATGGAGGTAGTATTTCTTGTTGATTTTCACGTAACGTACCGGGACGATAGTCGTACTCCTAATGGAGTACGTTTCTGCTATGCATTCGGGAATCCGGCGTCCAGTTATGGAATTACGAAGTGGGGGAAAATACAGCTAATTAAATATTTCCGCGTTAAAATATTCCCTACAAATAAATGTTCCCAACGATATCTTACCTTTTTTTGGTACCGAAAACGAAGTTGTGCTTGGTTCTTCACTATCTCACACGGTTGCCGTGTTACTGTTAAACGATGCGAATATACACATATAACGTCGTATAGGTGATAGTAGTTCTTCGAGAATTTCACATAACGTACTGCGGCAATTGTCGTACTCTAAATGGCGTACGGTTCTGCTATGCATTCTGGACATCGGCGTCGAATTCTCTCTCTACGATGATGCGGGCAAATTCAGATAACAAAATATTGCGACTTTAAAAATATTCCCTACAAATAAATAGTCCCAGCAAAATCTTACAATTTTCTG
>NW_017100774.1:0-1038 GCF_001263275.1 Habropoda laboriosa | reverse complement strand
TGGAGATAGTATTTCTTGTCGATTTTCGCGTATCGTACCGGTTCGATTCTCGTACTCGAAATGGAGTACGATTCTGCTATGCATTCTGGACGAAGGTGTCGAATATAAGAACTACGATGGTGGGGGCAAATACAGAGAGAATATTTCCACGTTAAAAATAATTCTTAAAACTAAATGTGACCAACGAAATCTTACCATTTTTTGATACCGAATACAAATGTATGCATTGTTATTCAAAACTCAAACGGTTCCGCCCTTACTATTAAACGAAGCGAATATACACATATAACGTCGCACAAGGTTATATTAGTACTTCGCGAACTTCGCATATCATACTGGGACCATTCGTGTCCTCCAACTGGAGTACGATTCTGCTACGCATTCTGGACGCCGGCGTCGAATATAAGAACTACGATGGTGGGAAAATACAGATGATTAAATATTTCGTCGTTAGAAATAGTTCCAAAAAATAAATGTTCCCAAAGAAATCTTACCTTTTTTTGGTACCGAATACAAAGGTGTGGTCTGTTTTTTCAATAGATCAAAAGGTCCCGTGTTACTGATAAACAAAACGAGTATGCACCTATAACGCCGCAAATGGTTAAAGTAGTTCTTCGCGACTTTCCCATATCATACTGGGACGATTCTCGTCCTCCAAATGGCGTACGGTTCTGCTACGCATTCTGGACATCAGCGTCGAATTCTCTCCCTACGATGATGGTGGCAAATTCAGATAATTAAATATTGCGACTTTAAAAATATTCCCTACAAATAAATGTTCCCAACGAAATCTTACCGTGTGTTTCTACCGAATACAAAGTTGTGGTTTGTTTTTTCAATAGCTGAAACGGTTCCCGTGTTACCATTAAACAAAGCGAATATCCACATATATCGTGTTCTTCGCGACATTAACATAACATACTGCGGCGATATTCGTACTCTAATGGTATTTGATTCCGCTGTGTATTCTGGACGTGGGGTCGTATTTTCGTACTACGATGGTGGGGCAAAAGCACAGATAATTAAATATTTCGACGT
>NW_017100773.1:0-379 GCF_001263275.1 Habropoda laboriosa | reverse complement strand
GTCGGTTAGCCGATAGTATTTCTTCGCGACTGTCACATAACAAACTGCGGCGATATTCGTTCTTTAATGGTGTTTATTCTGCTATGCATTCTGGACGTCGGAGTCGAATTTTCGAACTACGGTGTGGGGGAAAGCACAACTAATTCAATATTTCACTTTAAAAATTATTTCTTCAGCTAAATGTATACAACGAATTCTTACAATTTTTTAATCCCGAATATAAAGGGGTGCTTGGTTCATCAATATCTTACAAGGTTGGTTTGTTACTCTTAAATGAAGCGACTGTACACCTATAACGTCGGCTAGGCGATAGTTGTCTTCGCGACTTTCACATAACCTACTGCGGCGATGTTCGTACTCTAAATGGTGTTTGATTCTG
>NW_017100772.1:6635-7666 GCF_001263275.1 Habropoda laboriosa | reverse complement strand
CGAGGAGATGGTTAATTGAATATAGGCTAAGCAATTCTCCAACAACTATATTCTAATAATATTAAATTGTGGTTACAATAAAGTTACAATGTTTAAATATGAATTACAATGGTTGATTCTTGGCTGAGCAAGAATCTTCCTTCTCGAAATTACACGATGAGAACGCGGGGATGTCGTAGACAAGTATGTCTAGTTGACACTAACGAATTTAGTATTATACTGTGTTGCTCGAAAGGGATTTGAGCCCGATCTTGCTCGTGTCGAAAGATGACTATACAGATACTGTGCTACATTAAAGTTCAGGGTAACTCTGAACTGTGTCTGCCCTGAGCCCCGAAAATCATTCCCTTATATACTCCAAAATTTGTACTTTTTGGGTGGTGGGGTCCCTAATTTTCCCATGAGACCGAAGTGCGTTCGTTTCCTTTATCTCAAGGGGGTGAGCTCTAGGCGGATGCCTCGGCGCCGCCGTGTCGGCTAGTCAGCGTACGTAACACCTCAAACATTGCCCTGTTACTGATAAACGAAGCGAATATACACCTATAACTCCGCACATGGTTATAGTAGTTCTTCGCGACCTTCGCATATCATACTGGGACGATTCCCCTTCTCTAAATGGCGTACGGTTCTTCCATGCATATTAGACGCCGGCGTCGAATTTTCGAACTGCGATGTGGGGGAAAACAAAAATTTACTGTTAAACGAAGCGAATATATACCTATAACGTCGGCTAGGCGATAGTAGTTCTTCGCGACTTTCACATAACATACAGCGGCAAATATCGTACTCTAAATGGCGTGCGATCCTCCTATGCATTCTGGACATCGGCATCAAATTTTCGAACTACTTTGTTGGGGGAACATACAGATAATTAAACATTTCGAATTTAAATATTATTCCTTCAGCTTAAGGTATCCAACGAAATCTTGCAATTTTCCGACCCCGAATATAAAGGTGTGCTTGGTTATTCAAAGCTCAAACAGTTCTGGTCTTACCGCTAAGCGAAGCGAATATACACATATAACGTCGCA
>NW_017100772.1:6189-6490 GCF_001263275.1 Habropoda laboriosa | reverse complement strand
ATTTCGATGTTAAAAATAGTCCCTAAATCTAAATGTGACCAACGAAACCCTACCATTATTTGGTACCGAAAACAAAGGTGTGGTCTGTTTTTTCAATAGAACAAAAGGTCCTGTGTTACTGTTAAACAAAACGAAAATTAACTATAACGCCGCACATGTGTAATGTATTTCTTCGCAACCTTCGCATATCATACTGGGACGATTCACGTCCTCTATATGGCGTACTGTTCTGCCATGCATTCAGGACGCCGGCGTCGAATTTTCTCTCTACGATGGTGGGGGCAAATACAAATAATTCAAT
>NW_017100772.1:1053-5629 GCF_001263275.1 Habropoda laboriosa | reverse complement strand
TTCGCGACATTAACATAACATACTGCGGCGATATTCGTACTCTAATGGTATTTGATTCCCTATGCATTCTGGACGTCGACGTCGAATTTTCGAACTACGATGGTGGGGGAAAATACAGATAATTCAATATTTCGAATTTAAAAATTATGACTAAAACCAAATGTGACTAAAGAAATATTACCATTTTTTGATACAGAATACAAAGGTTCGCTTTGTTATTAAAAGCTCAAACGGTTCCGGCCTTACTGTTAAACGTAGCGAATATACACATATATCGTCGCACATGGTTATAGTAGTTCTTCGAGAACTTCGCATATCACACTGGGACGATTCGCGTCCTCTAAATGGCGCACGGGTCTGCTTTCCATTCTGGACGGCGGCGTCGAATTTTCGAAAAACCATGTGGGCGGAAATACAGATTCTTAAATATTTCGACTTTAAAAATAATTCCTACAGCTAAATGTATGCAACGAAATCTTAGCATTTTTTGGTCAGGAATATAAGTGTGTGCCTGCTTCTTCAATATCTCACTCGGTTCCCGTGGTACCTTTAATCGAAGCGTATATACACATATAAAGTCGCGCTTGGAGATAGTATTTCTTCGCGACTTTCACGTAATGTATCTGTAAAATACTCGTACTCGAAATGTTATACGATTCTGCTATGCATTCTGGACATTGGCGCCGAATTTTCGAACTACAATGGTGGGGGCAAATACAGATAATTACATTTTTCTACGTTAAAAATAAGTCCTAAAACTAAATGTGACCAATGAAACCTAACCTTTTTTTGGTACCGAATACAATGGTGTGGTCTGTTCTTTCAGTAGACAAAAGGTCGCGTGTTACTGTTAAACAAAACGAATATACACCTATAACGTCGTGCTTGGAGATGGTAGTTCTTAGCGACTTGCATGTAACGCACCGGTACGTTACTCGTACTCTAAATGGAGTACGATTCTGCGATGCATTCTGGACATTGGCGCCGAATTTTCGAACTACAATGGTGGGGGCAAATTAAGATAATTAAATATTTCGACTTTAAAAATAATTCCTTCAGCTAAATGTATCCAACAAAATCTTAGAATTCTATGGTCACGTATATAAATGAGTGCTTGGATCTTCAATATCTCACACGGTTCCCGTGTTATTGTTAAACGAAGCGAATATACAAATATAACGTCGGATAGGTCATAATAGTTCTTCGCGACTTTCACGTAACGTATCGGGACGATACTCGTTCTCTAAATGGAGTACGATTCTGCTGTGCAATCTGGACACAGGCGTCGAGTTTCCTCTCTGCGATGGTGGGGGCGAATACAGATATCTAGATATTTCGACTTTAAAAATAATTCCTAAAACTAAATGTGACCAGATGAAATCTTGCCTCTTTTTGGTACCGAATACGAAGTTGTGCTTAGTTCTTCAATATCTGATACGGTTGCCGTGTTACTGTTAAACGAAGAAAATATACACCTATAACGTCGGCTAGGCGATAGTAGTTCTTCGCGACTTTCACATAACATACTGCGGCAATTGTCGTACTCTAAATGGCGTACGATTCTGCTATGCATTCTGGACTCCGGCGTCCAATTATCGAACTACGATGTGGGGTAAAATACAGATAATTAAATATTTCGACTTTAAAAATAATTCCTACAACTAAATGTGACCAACGAAATCTTACCTTTTTTTTGTACCGAAAACGAAGGTGTGGTTTGTTTTTTCAATAGCACAAATGGTTACCGTGTTACTGTTAAACGAAGCGAATATACACATACAACGTCGTGCTTGGAGACGGTATTTCTTCGCGACTTTCGCGTGATGTACCGGTATGATACTCGTACTCTAAATGGAGTCCACTTCTGCTATGCATTCTGGACTCCGGCGTCCAATTATCGAACTACGATGTGGGGTAAAATACAGATAATTAAATATTTCGACTTTAAAAATAATTCCTACAACTAAATGTGACCAACGAAATCTTACCTTTTTTTTGTACCGAAAACGAAGGTGTGGTTTGTTTTTTCAATAGCACAAATGGTTACCGTGTTACTGTTAAACGAAGCGAATATACACATACAACGTCGTGCTTGGAGACGGTATTTCTTCGCGACTTTCGCGTGATGTACCGGTATGATACTCGTACTCTAAATGGAGTCCACTTCTGCTATGCATTCTGGACTCCGGCGTCCAATTATCGAACTACGATGTGGGGTAAAATACAGATAATTAAATATTTCGACTTTAAAAATAATTCCTACAACTAAATGTGACCAACGAAATCTTACCTTTTTTTTGTACCGAAAACGAAGGTGTGGTTTGTTTTTTCAATAGCACAAATGGTTACCGTGTTACTGTTAAACGAAGCGAATATACACATACAACGTCGTGCTTGGAGACGGTATTTCTTCGCGACTTTCGCGTGATGTACCGGTATGATACTCGTACTCTAAATGGAGTCCACTTCTGCTATGCATTCTGGACTCCGGCGTCCAATTATCGAACTACGATGTGGGGTAAAATACAGATAATTAAATATTTCGACTTTAAAAATAATTCCTACAACTAAATGTGACCAACGAAATCTTACCTTTTTTTTGTACCGAAAACGAAGGTGTGGTTTGTTTTTTCAATAGCACAAATGGTTACCGTGTTACTGTTAAACGAAGCGAATATACACATACAACGTCGTGCTTGGAGACGGTATTTCTTCGCGACTTTCGCGTGATGTACCGGTATGATACTCGTACTCTAAATGGAGTCCACTTCTGCTATGCATTCTGGACTCCGGCGTCCAATTATCGAACTACGATGTGGGGTAAAATACAGATAATTAAATATTTCGACTTTAAAAATAATTCCTACAACTAAATGTGACCAACGAAATCTTACCTTTTTTTTGTACCGAAAACGAAGGTGTGGTTTGTTTTTTCAATAGCACAAATGGTTACCGTGTTACTGTTAAACGAAGCGAATATACACATACAACGTCGTGCTTGGAGACGGTATTTCTTCGCGACTTTCGCGTGATGTACCGGTATGATACTCGTACTCTAAATGGAGTCCACTTCTGCTATGCATTCTGGACTCCGGCGTCCAATTATCGAACTACGATGTGGGGGAAAATACAGGTAATTAAATATTTCGACTTTAAAAATAATAGCTACAAATAAAAATGTATCCAACGAAATATTACCTTTTCTTGGTACCGAATACAATGTTGTGGTTTGTTATTTCAATATCTCGCAAGTTTTGCCGTGTTACCGTTAAACGAAACGGATTTACACATATAACGTCGCGCTTGGAGATTGTAGTTCTTCGCGACTTTCACATAACTTACGGCGGCGATAATAGTACTCTAAATGGTTTTTGATTCTGCTATGCATTCTGGACGTCGGCGTCTAATTTTCGAACTACGATGTGGGGGAAAATACAGATAATTAAATATTTCGACTTTAAAAATATTCCTTCAAAATATTTGTTCTCAACGAAATATTACCGTTTTTTGGTACCGAAACAGAAGTTGTGCTTGATTCCTCAATATCTCACACGGCTGCCGTGTTACTGTTAATCGAAGCGAATGTGCACCTATTACATCGGCTAGGGTAGTTCTTCGAGAATTTCACATAACATACTGCGGCAATTGTCGTACTTTAAATGGCGTACGATTCTGCTATGCATTCTGGACCCCGGCGTCGAATTTTCGAATTACGATGTGGGGGAAGATACAAATAATTAAATATTTCGTCGTTAGAAATAATTGCAACAAATAAATGTTCCAAACGAAGTCTTATCTTTTTTTGGTACCGAATACAAAGGTGTGGTTTGTTTTTTCAATAGCTCTAACGGTTCCCGTGTTACTGTTAAACGAAGCGAATATACACCCATAACGTCGCACATGGTTATAGTAGTTCCTCGCGACCTTCGCATATCATACTGGTACGATCACGTCCTCCAAGTAGCGCACGGTTCTGCTATGCATTCTGGATGCCGACGTCGAATTTTCGAACTACGATGTGGGGGAAAACACAAATAATTAAATATTTCGTCGTTAGACATAATTCCAACAAATATATGTTCCCAACGGAATCATACCTTCTTTGGTACCGAATAAAAAGGTGTGGTCCGTTTTTTCAATAGATCAAATGGTCCGTGTTACTGTTAAACAAAACGAATATGCACCTATAACGTCGCGCTTGGAGATAGTATTTCTTCGCGATTTTCACGTTACGTACCGGTACTGTACTCATACCTTAAATGGAGTACATATCTGCGACGCATTCTGGACGCCGGCGTCGAATCTTAGAACTGGAAAGTGGGGGAAAATACAGATAAATAAATATTTCGACGTTAAAAGTAATTCCTAAAGCAAAATGTGAGAAACGAAACCTTACCTTTTTTTGTTACCGAATTTTCTTACCGAATACAAATTTGTGGTTTGTTTTTTCAATAGCTCAAACGGTTCCCGTCTTACTGTTAAACGAAGCTAATATGCACCTATAACGTCGCGCTTAGAGAATGTATTTCTTTGCGATTTTCACATAACGTACCATACGATACTCGTACTCTAAATG
>NW_017100772.1:0-486 GCF_001263275.1 Habropoda laboriosa | reverse complement strand
TACAGATAACTAAATATTTCGACTTTAAAAATATTCCCTACAAATATTTGTTCCCAACCAAATCTTACCGTTTTTTGGTCACGAAAAAAAATATGTGCTCGGTTCTTCAGAATATAAAGGTGTGCTTGGTACTTCAATATCTCACACGGTTGCCGTGTTACCGTTAAACGAAGCGAATATACACATATAACATCGCACATGGTTATAGAAGTTCTTCGCGACATTCGCAAATCACACTGGGACGATTCTCGTCCTCTAAATGGCGTACGGTTCTGCTTTGCATTCTGGACATCGGCGTAGAATTTTCTCTCTACGATGGAGGGGGCAAATACAGATAACTAAATGTTTCGACTTTAAAAATAATTCCTAAAACAAAATGTGACAAACCAAATGTTACCATTTTTTAATACCGAATGCAAATGAGTGCTAGGGTCTTCAATATCTCACACGGTTGCCGTGTTACTGTTAAACGAAGCGAATATACAC
>NW_017100771.1:0-326 GCF_001263275.1 Habropoda laboriosa | reverse complement strand
TCTCCAAGCGCGACGTTATATGTGTATATTCGCTTTCTTTAACATTAACACGGTAACCGTTTGTGCTATTGATAAAACAAACAACACCATTTTATTCGGGATCAGTAGAATGTAAGATTTCGTTGGAAACCGTCAGTTGCAGCAATTATTTTGAATGTCGGTGTAATATATTATCTGTATTTACACCCACATCGTAGTTCGAAAATTCGACGCCGGCGTCCAGAATGCATAGCAGAAACGTACGCCATTTACAGTACGAGTGTTGCCGCAGTATGTTATGTGAAAGTCGCGAGGAACTACTATCGCCTAGCCGACGTTATAGGTGT
>NW_017100770.1:0-213 GCF_001263275.1 Habropoda laboriosa | reverse complement strand
CTGTTGAAAAAACATACCACACCTTTGTATTCGGTACCAATTAAAGGTAAGGTGTCGTTGGGAGCATTTACTGGTTGGAATTTGGTCTAACGACGAAATATTTAGTTATCTGTATTTTCCCCCACATCGTAGTGAGAAAATTCGACGCGAATGTCCAGATTGCATAGCAACACCGTACTCCATTTCGAGTACGAGTATCGTACCTGTACGTTA
>NW_017100769.1:0-57500 GCF_001263275.1 Habropoda laboriosa | reverse complement strand
GCGTGTAGACGCCCGAACGCGCGCATGGCGCTTATCGTTTTTCGCGAATTACTCTTAAACTACCTGGCCGATTCTCGTTTTCTCATCGGAGTTTTATTCTGCTATATATTCTGGACATCGGCGTCGAATTTTCGATCTACGGTGGTGGGGGCAAATACAGATAACGAAATATTTCGACTTTAAAAATATTCACATCAAATAAATGTTGCCCAACGAAATCATACCTTCTTTAGGTACCGAATACAAAGGTGTGGTTTGTTTTTTCACTAGCTCATACGGTACCCGAGTTACGGATAAAAGACGCGAATAGACACGAATAACGCCGCGCATGGGCATGGTAACTTTTCGCGAATATCAACTATCCTACGGTGCCGAACCACGTTGTCTCTACGGCGTTAAATTCTGTTACTAATTCTGGACATCGGCGCCGTGTTTCCGGACTACGATGTTGGGGGCAAATGCAGATTATTAAATATTTCGACATTAAATATAATTCCTACAACTAAAAGTGTTCAAAGCAATCTTACCACATTTTGATCCCAAATACAACGGTGTGCTTGGCTTTCCAATTGCTCGTACAGATCCAGAGTGACGGGTAAAAGACGCGAATAGGCACGCATAACGTCGTTCTTGTGGTTAGTATTCTTTCGCGACAATCACACAACCTACTGGGTCCATATGCGTACTCTCCATGGCGTTCGATCCTGACATTAAGTTTGGAAGTCGGCGTCTTATATTTGAACTACGATGTTTCGGGCAAATACAGAGAATTGAAAATTTCGACGAAAAACAATTCCTACAGCTAAAAGTGCCCAACGAAATCTTTCTGCATTCTGATTCCAAATACAACGCTGAGCTTGATTTTTCAATAGCACACACGGTTCCCATGTCACGGATAATAGACGCCAATAGACTCGTATAACGCCGCGCTTGGGGATGGTATCTTTTCTCGAATATCTTCTATCGGACAGGCCCCACCCTCGTTCTCTCTTCGGCGTTCAATTCTGGTACACATTCTGAACGTCGGCGCCGAATTTTCGGACTACAGTGTTGCGGGCAAATGCAGATAATTAAATATTTCTAAGTTAAAAATAATACCTACAACTACATGTGTTCAACGAAATAATAGCATTTGTTGATCCGAAATACATCGGTGTGCTTGGCTTTTCAATAGCTCATGCGGTTCCCGAGTTACGGATAAAAGACGCGAATTGACAAGAATAACGCCGCGCTTGGGCATGGTAACCTTTCGCGAATATCAACTATCCTACAGTGCCGAACCACGTTCTCTCTACGGCGTTCTATTCTGCTACACATTCTGGACATCGGCGTCGAATATTCGAACTATGATGTTGGGGACAAAAGCATGGAATTAAATATTTCGAAGTTATAAGTAATGACTACAACTACATATGTCCAACTCAAAATTAGCATTTTTTTATCTCAATTATAGTAGTTCTTCCCGACTTTCACATTACATACTGCGGCGATACTCGTTCTCTAAATGGGGTTCGATTCTGCTATGATGTCTGGACGTCGGCGTCGAATTCTCGAACTATGATAGTTGGGGAAAACATAGATAATAAAATATTTCGACGTTATTAATATTTCCTGAAACTAAATGTGAGCTACGAAATCTTACCTTTCTTTGGTACCGAATACTAAGGTGTGGTTTGATTTTTCAATAGCTCAAAGGGTTCCCGTGTTACTGTTAAGCGACGCGTATGTACAGATTTGACGTCATCATTTCGAGATAGTATTTCTTCGCGATATTCACGTGAGGTACCGGTATGATACTCGTACTCGAAATGGTGTACGATGCTGCTATGCATTCTGGACATCGCGTCGAATTATCGAAATACGATGGTGGGGGCAAATACAGCTAATTAAATATTTCGATTTTAAATATAATTCCTGCAGCTAAAAGTATCCCACGAAATCTTACAATCTTATGATCCCAAATATAAAGGAGTGCTTGGTTCTTCAATATCTCACACTCTTGCCGTGTTACTGTTCAACGAAGCGAATATATACCTATAGCGACGGCGAGGCGATAGTAGTTCATCGTGTCATTCACATAACATACTGCGCCAATTCTCGTACTCTAAATGGCGTAGGATTCTGCTATGCATCCTAGACGACTGCGTCGAATTTCAGAACTACGATGGTGGGGGCAAATACAGATAATTAAGTATTTCGATGTTAAGAATAATTCATTCATCTAAATGTATACATCGAAATCTTAATTTCAATCAAATCTTACAAATTTTTGATTCCGAATATAAAGGAGTGGCTTGTTTTATCAATAGCTCAAGCGATTCCCGTGTTACTGTTAAATGAAGCGAGTATACACCTATAACGTCGCGCTTGAAGATAGTATTTCTTGCGATTTTCACGTAACGTACCGGTACGATACTCGTACTCAAAGTGGAGTACGATTCTCCTATGCATTCTGGACAACGCAGTCGAATTTTCGAACTACGATTGTGGGGGCCTAATACAGAGGATTAAAAACTTCGACATTAAAAATAATTCATACAACTAAAATTGTCCAACGAAATCTTACCCCATTTTGATTCCGAATTCAACGGTACGCTGTGTTCTTCAATACATCTTACGCTTCCCGAGTTAGGGCAAAAAGACGCATATAAACACGTATAACGTTTCACTTGGTGATATTATACTTTCGCGATTTTCATCTAGCCTACTGCGCCGAATCGCGTTTGCTCTTTGGCGTTCTATTCTGCTATGCATTCTAAACGTCGGCGTGGAATTATCGTACTACGATGTTCGTGGCAAATACATATAATTATATATTTCTTCGTTAATAATGATTCCTGCAACTAAAAGAGTCCTATGATATCTTACCATTACTTGATCCCGAATACAACCCTGTTCTTTGTTTTTCATTAGCTGATACGTTTCCCGATGCGAGTTGTCGCGTTTAACGTCGCGCTTGGGGAGAGTAGTTTTTCGCAATTTAAACCTAACCCTCTACACCGATACACGTTTTCTTACGGAGTCCTATTCTGCTACACCTTCTGGACATCGGCGTCGAATATTCGAACTACCATGGCTGTGGCAAATTAATGGAATTAAATATATCGACGTTAATGGTGAGTCCTACAAATAAAAGTGTGCAATGGAATCTAACCATTTTTTGATCCCGAATACCACGGTGTGCTTGGTTTATTAATAGCATACGCATTTCCCGAGTTACGGGTAAAAGACGCGAATAGACACGTATAACGTCGTGGTTGGGGTTTGTAGTTTTTCGCGGTTTTCTCCTAACTCACTGCCGGGATTCTAATTTCCTCTACGGCGTCAAATACTGCTATGCATTCTGGACGTTGGCGTGGAATTTTCGTACTACGAAGATTGGGGCAAACACCGAGAATCAAAAGTTTCTACGTAAAAATGATTCCTACAGCTAAAGTGTCCAAAGGAATCATACCATTTTTTGATCCCGAGTACCACGGTGTTCTTGGTTTTACAATAGCTCATACAGTTCCCGATTTACGGGTAAAAGACGCGAATAGACACGTATAACGCTGTTCTTTGTGTTTGTAGTATTTCGCGACTTTCACCTAACCCACTGCGCCGATACTAGTATACTCTACGGCGTTCATTTCTGGTATGCATGCCGGACGTCGGCGTCACATATTCGAACTACGATGGTGTGGGTAAATACGGATAATTAAATATTTCTATGTTAATAATATTTCCTATAAGTAAATGTGTCCAACAAAATTTTACCATTATTTGATCCCGAATACAACGGTGCGAATGCTTTTTCATTAGCTCTAACGGTTCCCGTCTACGGCTAAACGACGCGAGGAGACACGTAAAACGCCACGCTTGGGGATGGTGTAAATTCGCGAATTTCAAGTATACTAAAGCGCCGATCCCCGTTTTCTTACGGCGTTCTATTCTGCTACGCATTCTACACATCGGCGTCGAATACTCGAAATACGATGGTGGGGGTGCATACCTAGAATTCAATATATAGACGTTAAAAATAATTCGTACAACTACATGTGAGCAACGCAATATTAGCATTTTTTAATCACCAAAAACAACGGTGTGCTCGGTAATACAAGAGCTCACACGGTTCCCGTGTAACGGCTAAACTACGCGTATAGACACGTATAACGTCTCACTTTGGGATAGTACTTTTTCGCGATATTCACCAAACCTACTGGGCCGATACTGGTTTTATATAAGGCGTTCTATTATGCTATGCATTCTGGGCGACGACGTCGTATTTTAGATCTACGATGTTAGGGGCAAATACAGATAATTTAAAACTTCGGCGTTAGAAAGAATACCAACAACTAAAAGTGTCCAACGAAATCTTACGCGTTTTTGATGACGAATACAATAGTGTGCTTGGTTTTTTAATAGCTCATACGGTTCCCGAGTTACGGCTCAAAGACGCGTAAGGGGCAGGAATAACGTTGCGCATGGGGAAACTACTTTTACGCGATATTTACCCAGCCAACTTTGCTGATACTCGTTTTATATAAGGCGTTCTACTCTGCTATTCATTCTGGAAGTCGACTTCTTATATTCGATCTACGATAGTGGCGGCAAATACAGAGAATTAAAAATTTCGACGTTAAATATTAACCCTACAATTAAAAGGGTCAAACAAAATATTACGCCTTTTTGATGACGAATACAACAGTGCGCTTGGTTTTTCAATAGCTCAAAAGGTTCCCGTGTTACTGTCAAACGAGGTGAATATACACATAAACGTCGCCACTTGGAGATAGACTTTCTTTGCGATATTCACATAACGTACCGGTACGATACTCGAACTCTAAATTAAATATAGTACGCGTCTGCTATGCACTCTGGATATCGGCGTCGAATTTTCGAACTACGATGTGGGGGAAAATACAGATAATTAAATATTTCGACGATAAAAATAATTCCTACAACTGAATGTGGCCAACGTAACCTTACCATATTTTGGTACCGAATACAAATGTGTGGTTTGATTTTTCAATAGCTCAAACGGTTCCCGTGTTACTGTTAAACGAAGAGAATATACACATATGACGTCGCCACTTGGAGATAGTCTTTCTTTGCGATATTCACGTAACGTACCGGTACGATACTCGAACTCTAAATAAAATATAGTACGCGTTTGCTATGCACTCTGGATATCGGCGTCGAATTTTCGAACTACGATGTGGGGGAAAATACGGATATTCAAATATTTTGACTTTAAAAATATTCCCTACATATAAATGTTTCAAACGAAGTCTTACCTTTTTTTGGTATCCAATACAAAGGTGTGGCTTGTTTTTTTCAATAGCTCAAACCGTTCCGTGTTACTGTTAAACGAAGCGAATATACACATATAACGACGCGCTTGGTTATAGTATTACTTCGCGATTTTCACGTAACGTACCGGTACGATACTCGAACTCTAAATGGGGTTCGATTCTGCTATGCATTCTGGACAGCGGCGTCGAATTTTCGAACTACGATGGTGGGGGAAAATACAGATAATTAAATATTCCGACGTTAATAATAATTCCTAAAACTAAATGTGATCATCGAAGTCTTACCATTTTTTGATACCGAATACAAGGGTGTGATTTGTTAATCAAAGCTCAAAAGGTTCCGGTGTTCCTGTTAAAAGAAGCGAATATACACATATAACGTCGCACATGATTGTAGTAGTTCGTCGCGTCCTTCGCTTATCATACTGGGTCCATTATCGTCCTCTAAATGGCGTACGGTTCTGCTATGCATTCTGGACAGCGGCGTCGAATTTTCGAACTACGATGTGGGGGAAAATAAAAATAATTAAATATTTCGACGTTAGAAATAATTCCTACAACTGAATGTTCCCAAGAAAATCTTACCTTCTTTTGAAACTGAATACAAAGGTGTGGTGAGATTTTTCAATTGCTCAAGTTGTGCCCGTGTTACTGTTAAAAGAAGCGATAATACACATATGACGTCCCCACTTGGAGATAGTAGTTCCTCGCGTTTTTCACGTAACGTGCAGGTACGATACTCGTACTCGGAATGGTGTACGATTCTGCTATGCATTCTGGACTCCGGCGACGAATTTTCGAACTGCGATGTGGGGGAAAATACAAATAATTAAATATTTCGACCATAAAAATAATTCCGAAAACTAAATATGACCAACGAACTCTTAGCTATTTTTGGTACCGAATACAAAGTTGTGGATTGTTTTTTCAATAGCTGAAACGATTCCCGTGGTACTGTTACACGAAGCGAATATGCAAATATAACGTCGGCTAGGTGATAGTAGTTCTTCGCGACTTTCACATTACATACTGGGACGATTCTCGTCCTCTAAATGGCGTATGGTTCTGCTATGCATTCTGGACGCCGGCGTCGAATTTTATAACTACGTTATGTGTGATAATACGAATTAATAAATATTTGGACGTTAAAAATATTTCCTAGAACTAAATGTGACTATCCAAATCATTGAATTTTTTGGTCACAAATATAAAGGTGTGCATGGTTCTTCAATTTCTCACACGGTTCACGTTTTTCAGTTAAACGAACCGAATATAAACAACAAACGTCGGCAAGGTGAAAGTAGTTCTTCGCGACTTGCCCCTAACATACTGGGGCGATACTCGTCCTCTAAATGGAGTACGATTTTGCTCTTCATTCTGTACATCGGCTCCGAATTTTCGATCTACGATGTTGGGAGCAAATACAGATAATTATATATTACGTATTTAAAGATAATTCCTTCAGCTAAATGTATCCAATGAAAACTTACTATTTTTTGATCCCGAATATAAATGTGTGCCTGGTTCTTCAATAGCTCAAAATGTCCCCGTGATACTGTTGAACGAAGCGAATATACATATATAACGTCGCGCTTGGAGAGGATATTTCTTCGCGATTTTCACGTAACATACAGGGACGATACTCGTTCTCTAAACGGAGTACGTTTCTGCGATGCATTCTGGACATCGGCGTCCAATTTTCTCACTACGACGGTGGGGGCAAATACAGATAATTAATTATACAGAATTTAAAATATTCTTACATCTGAATGTTCCCAATGAAATCTTCTCTGCTTTTGAAACCTATTACAAAGGTGTGCTTCGTTCTTCAATATCTCACACGGTTGCAGTGTTACTGTTAAACGAAGCGAATATTCACCTAAAACGTCGGATAGGCGATAGTAGTTCTTCGCGGCTTCCATATATCATACTGCGGCGATACACGTACTCTAAATGGGGTTTGATTCTGCTGTGCATTCTGGACGTCGGCATCGAATTTTCGAACTACGCTGGTGGTGGCAAATACAGAAAATTAAATACTTCGACATTAATAATAGTTCCCAAATCTAAATGTGACCATCGAAATCTTACCATTTTTTGTTACCGAATGCGAAGGAGTGGTTTGTTCTTTCAATAGCTCAAACGGTTCCCGTGTTACTGTAAAAAGAAACGACTATACGCATATAATGTCGCGCCTGAGACAGTATCTCCTCGCGGTTCTCACAAAACGTACCGGTACGATACTGGTACTCGAAATGCAGTCCGATTCTGCTATGCATTCTGGACGACGGCGTCGAATTTTCGAACTACGATGTGGGGGAAAATACATATAATTAAATATTTCGACGTTAAAAATAATTCCTAAATATAAATGTGACCAACGTAATCACACCTTTTTTTGCCACCGTCTACATAGTTGTGTTTTGTTTTTTCAATAGCTCAAACGGTTCCCGTGTTACTGTTAAACGAAGCGAATATACACATATAACGTCGCACCTGGTTTAGTAGTTCTTCGCGAACTTCGCATATCATACTGGGACAATACTCGTACTCTAAATGGCGAACGATTCTGTTCTATATTGTGGACGACAGCGTCGACATTTAGAACTACGATGGAGGGGGCAAATGCAGATAATTAAATATACCGACTTTCAGAGCAATTGCTACAACAGTATGTTCCCAATGATACCTTACCTTCTTTTGGTACCGAAATCAAAGGTGTGGTTTGTTATTGCAATGGCACAAACGGTTCCTGTGTTATCGTAAACGAAGCGAATATACACATATAACGTCGCGCTTGGAGATATAATTTATTCGCGACTATCACCTAACATAACGGGACGATAGACCTTCTCTAAATGGAGTGCGATTCTGCTGTGCATTCTGGACATCGGCGTCGAATATACGAACAACAATGGTGGGGGCAAATACGGGTAACTAAATATTTCGACTTTAAATATAATTCCGTCAGCTAAATGTATCCAACGAATTCTTACCGTCTTTTGGAACCGAAAACAAGGTGTGGTTTGTTATTACAATGGCTCAAACTGTTCCCGTTTTATTGTTACACGAAGCGAATATTCAGTTATAACGTCGGCTATGTGCTAGTAGTTCTTAGCGACCTTTGCATATCGTACTGGGACGATTCTTGACCTCTAAATGGCGTACGTTTCTGCTATGCATTCTGAACATCGGCGACGAATTTTCGAACAACAATGGTGGGAGCAAATACAGGTGACTAAATATTTCGACTTTAAACAAATTCCCTGTATATGATTGTTCGATCCGAAATCTTACCTTTTTTTGGTACCGAATGCAAAGGTGTGGTTTGTTTTTTCAATAGCTCAAACGGTTCCCGTGTTACTGTTAAACGAAGCGAAAATACACAAAATGCGTCAGCTTGGAGATAGTAGTTCTTCGAGATTTTCACGTAACGTACCGGAACGATACTCGTACTCTAAATGGAAAACGATTCTGCGATGTATTCTGGACATCGGCAACGAATATTCGAACTATAATGGTGGGGGCAAAAAAAGATAATTAAATACAGCGCCTTTAAAAATTATTCTTTCAGATATATGTGTCCAACGAAACCTTACAATTTTTGGATCCCGAAAATAAAGGTGTGCATGGTACTTCAATATCTCACAAGGTTGCCGTGTTATTGTTACACGAAGCAAATATACACATATTGCGTCGGCTTGGAGATAGCAGTTCTTCGAGATTATCACGTAACGTACCGGAACGATACTCGTACTCTAAATGGAGAACGATTCTGCGATGCATTCTGGACTCCGGCGTCGAATTTCTTCACTACGATGGTGGGGGCAAATACAGATAACTAAACATGTCGACTTTAAAAATATTCCCAACAAATAAATGTTGCCAACGACATCTTACAATTTTTTGGTACCGAATACAAGGATGTGCTTTATTATTCAAAGCTCAAACGGTTCCGGTGTTACTGTTAAACGAAGCGAATTTACACATATGACGTCGCCACTTGGGGAGAGTATTTCCTCGCGATTTTCACGTAACGTACCGATACGATACTCGAACTCTAAATGGAGTACGATTCTGCTATGCATTCTGGACGTCGGCGTCGAATTTTCGAACTACTATGGTTGGGGCAAATACACATAATTTAATATTTCGAATTTAAAAATACTCCCTACAAATAAATGTTCTCAAAGAAATCTTACCTTTTTTCCGTACTGAATATAAAGGTGTTCTTGGTTCTTCAATATTTCTCACGGTCGACCTGTTACTGTTACACGAAGCGAATCTACACATATAGGGTCGCAACATCGTGATAGAAGTTCATTGCGAATTTCGCATATCATATTCTGACGTATCTTGTACTCTAAATGGCGTACGATTCTGCCATACATTCTCGACGCCGGTGTCCAATTTTCGAAATGCGATGTTGGGGAAAATTACAGTGAATTAGATATTTCGACGTTAAAGATTATTCCTAAAATTATATGTGACCAACGTAATCTTACCAGTTTTTGATACCGAATACAAAGTTGTGCTTTGTTATTCGAAGGAAAAACGGTTCCGATATTAGTGTTAAAAGAAGCGAATATACACATATATCGTCGCGCATGGGTATAGTATTTCTTCGCGCTTTTCACGTAACGTACCGGCACGATAGTCGTTGTTACGTACGCGTCCTACCCGAAGCGTGCGGCGCCGAATGTTTAGTCTAACACGCACCCCCCCGATAGTCGCCAAGCAAAGGGATGAGCTTACATTCAGTTCCCGCGGAAATCTGACGTTCCCCACCACCAGAAATCTTAGTTTTCGGGGTATAAAAGGGTAGGATTTTCGACGATCGGGGGCAGTCTCTAAGTCAGATTTTGAACATAACGTCACTCTGTCCGTTAGTACTTGATACGAGCAAGATCGGGTTCCAGTCCCCTTCGAGCAATAACACAACGCGTAAGTGTCAACCAAAATAGTACTGTACACGACTCCTCCGCGCTCTCACCGCGTAAAGTCGAGAAGGGAGATTCTTGCCGAGTCAAGAATCGACCAACGTAAAATTTTGTAATTTATAATAGAATATAGGAATATAGAGTACTACTCGTGTCCATATTCAATCAACCCATCCTGAGTAGTATAGTAACGTACCAGCTAACCCCACGACAGATATACCTTTACCGCTCGAGGTATATCAACGACACGACTCGCGAATACCAAACACCTTCTTATCCGGTGGCACATAGCGTTAACCAAACGCTAGTGGTCCATCTCCTTCGGCTACCTTCGTTAACCATACGTTGGCACGTCCGAGACCTCCTATCTCACCTACGACACACTGTCCGGTGGCACGCGGCGTTAACCATACGCCGAATGGTCCATCTCCTTCGGCTACCTTCGTTAACCATACGTTGGCACGTCCGAGCACTCCTGTCTTACACCCGACACATCCTCCGGTGTCACGCGTCGTTAACCAATCCCGAATAAACCACCTCCTTCGGCTACCTTCGTTAACCATACGTTGGCACGTCCGAGCCCTCCTGTCTTACACCAAACACCGTCATATCCGGTGGCACACGGTGTAAACTATACGCTAGTGGACCATCTCCTTCGGCTACCTTCGTTAACCATACGTTGGCACGTCCGAGCCCTCCTATCTACACCCACGTCTACCGCGAATCGGGAAACACGCGCCTTTATATCAGGACCAAAAACCCGAACGACGTCGCAAGGCTGGTGATACCGGTCGAAGTCCGCGAACACCTGACAGCCTGCCGACGACCGTTCGGAACGCGAGTCGTAAACCCCTATAATAAAGCGGGTGATAGCGGTGGAACAAGCCGTGCACACACCCTTTTTATAACAATGTATACATCGAAATCTGACAATATTTTAATCCCGAGTATAAAGGTGTGCTTGCTTCTTCAATATCTTACACGGTTGGTTTGTTATTCTTAAACGAAGCGAATGGACACCTATAACGTCGGCTTCTCATAACATACTGCGGCGATATTCGTACTCTAATGGAGAATGATTCTGCTATGCATTCTGGCCGTGGCGTCGAATTTTCGAAATTCGATAGTGGGGGAAAATACAGATAATTAAATATTTCGACGTTAATAATAATTCTTAAAACTAAATGTGACCAACGAAATCTTACCATTGTTTTATACCGAATACAAAGGTGTGCTTTATTATTCAATGCACAAACGGTTCCGGCGTTACAGATAAACGATGCGAATATACACATATAACATCGCACATGGTTAAGGTAGTTCTCCGCGACCTTCGCATATCATACTCGGACGATTCACCATCTCTAAATGGCGTACGGTTTTGCCATGCATTCTGGACGCCGGCATCGAATTTTCGAACTATGATGTGGGGGATAACACAAATAATTAAATATTTCGTCGTTAGAAATAATTCCAACAAATAAATGTTCCCAACGAAATCTTACCTTTTTTTGGTACCGAATACAAAGGTGTGGTCTGTAATTTCAATAGACAACAGGTCCCGTGTTACTGTTAAACAAACCGAATATACACTTATAACGTAGCGCCTGGAGATAGTATTTCTTCGCGATTTGCACGAAACGTACTGGTACGATTCTCGTCCTCAAAATGGCGTACGATTCTGCTAAGCATTCTGGACATCGGCGTCGAATTTTCGAACAACGATGTGGGGGAAAATACAAATAATTAAATATTTCGTCGTTCCAAATAATTCCACAAATAAATGTTCCCAACGAAACCTTACCTTTTTTTGGTGCCGAATATAAAGTTGTGGTTTGTTATTTCAATAGCACAAACTGTTCCCGTGTTACTGTTAAACGAAGCGAATATACACATATAACGTCGCACATGGTTTTAGAATTTCTGCGCGTCCTTCGCAAATCATACTGGGACGATTCTCTTCCTCTAAATGTCGTACGGTTCTGCTTTTTATATTGGACGCCGGCGTCGAATTTTCGAACTACGATGGTGGGGGAATAATACAGATAATTAATTATTGCGACGTTAATAATAATTCCTAAAACTAAATGTGTCCAACGAAATCTTACCATCTTTTGATACCGAATACAAAGTTGTGGTTTGTTTTTTCAATTGCCATACGGTTCCCGTGGTACTGTTAAACGAAGCGAATATACACATATGTCGTCGCGCTTGGAGATACTATTCCTTCTCGATTTTCACGCAACGTACCGGAACGATACTCATACTCTAAATGGAGTACGATTCTGCTATGCATTCTGGACTTCGGCGTCGAATTCTCTCTGTACGACGGTGGGGGCAAATAAAGTTAACGAAAAATTTCGACTTCAAAAATAATTCCTTTAGCTAAATGTATACCATAAATCTTACAATTCTTCCACCCCGAATATAAAGGTGTGCTCTGTTATTCAACGCTCAAACGGTTCCGGTGTTACTGTTAAACGAATCGAATATACACCTATAACGTCGGCTAGGCTATAGTAGTTCTTCGCGACTTTCACGTAACGCAACGGTGCGACACTCGTACTCTAAATGGAGTACGATTCTGCTATGCATTCTGGACATTGGCTCGGAATATTCGAACTACAATGGTGGGGGCAAATACAGATAATATAAATATTTCGATTTTAAATATAATTCCTTCTGCTGAATGTATATAACGAAATCTTACATTTTATTGATCCCGATTATAAAGGTGTGCCTGGTTCTTCAATATAACACACGGTTGCCGTCTTACTGTTAAATGAAGCGATTATACAACTATAACGTCGGCTAGGCGATAGTAGTTCTCCGCGCATTAACATAACATACTGCGGCGAATTTCGTACTTTAATGCTGTTTGATTCCGCTATGCATTCTGGACGTGACGTAGAATTTTCGAACTACGATGGCGGGGGAAAACACAGATAATTAAATATTTCGACATTAAATATAATTCCTTCAGCTAAATGTATCCAATGAAATCTTACCTTTTTTTGGTACCGAATACAAAGGTGTGGTCTGTTTTTTCAATAGCTCAAACAGTTCCCGTGTTTACATTAAACGAAGCGAATATACACATTTAACCTCGCGCATGGAGATAGTATTTCTTCGCGATTTTCACGTAACGTACAGGTACGATACGCCTACTCCAAATAGATTATGATTCTCTTATGCATTCTGGACATCGGCGCAGAATTTTCGAGCTACAATAGTGGGGCAAATACAGATTATTAAATATTTCGACTGTAAAAATAATTCCTTCAGCTAAATATATCCAACGAAATCTTACCTTCTTTTGGTACCGAATACAAAGTTGTGGTTTGTTTTTTCATTAGTTCAAACGATTCCCGTGTACCCGTTAAAAGAAGCGAATATACACATATAACGTTGCGACTGGAGATTATATTTCTTCGTGATTTTGACGTATCGAACCAGTACGATAATCGTTCTCTAATTAGAATACGTTTCTGCTATGCATTCTGGACATCGACCACGAATTCTCTCTCTACGATGATGGGGGCAAATACAGATAACTAAATAATGCGACTTTAAAAATAATTCCTAAAACTAAATGTGACCAACGAAATCTTACCATTTATTGGTACCGAATACGAAGGTGTGGTTTTTTTTCAATAGCTCAAGCGGATCCCGTGTCACTGTTAAACGAAGCGAATAAACATACATTACGTCGCACATGGTTATAATAGTTCTTCACGACCTTCCCATTTCATACTGAGACAATTCTCGTCCTCCAAATGGCGTACGGTTCTGCTATGCATACTGTTACACGAAGTGAATATACACATATAACGTCGCAAGTGGAGATAGTATTTCTTCGCGAGTTTCACGTAACGTACCGGTACTATACTCGTACTCAAAATGGAGTACGATTCTGCTATGCATTCTGACGACGGCGTCGAATTTTAGAAATACGATATGGGGGAAAATACAGATAATTAAATATTTCGACATTAAAAATAATTCGTTCAGCCAAATGTACCCAACGTAATCTTACTATTTTTTGAACCCGAATATAAAGGTGTGCTTGTTTCTTCAATATCACACACGGTTGCCGTGTTACTGTGAAACGAAGCGAATATACACCTATAATGTCGGCTAGGCGAAAGTAGTTCTTCGCGATATTCACACAACATACTGCGGCGATATTCGTACTCAAATGGTCATTGATTCTGCTATGCATTCTGGACGATGGCGTCGAATATTAGAATTATGATGGTGGGGGCAAATACAGATATTTAAATATTTCAACAGAAAATATAATTCCTTCAGCTAAATGTCTGCAACGAAGTCTTACAATTTTTTGATACCGAATATAGAGGTGTGCATGGTTCTTCAATATCCCACAAGGTTGCCGTGTTAGTGTTAAACGAAGTGAATATACACATAAAACTTCAGACATGGTTATAGTAGTACTTCGTGAACTTCGCATATCATACTGGAACGATTCTCGTCCGCTAAATGACGAACAGTTCTGCTATGCATTCTGGACGCCGGCGTCGAATTTTCGAACTAAAATGGCGGGGGCAAATACAGGTGACTAAATATTTCGACTTTAATAAAATTACCTATATATCATTGTTCCAACCGAAATCTTCACTTTTTATGGTACCGAATGCGAAGGTGTGGTTTGTTATTTCTATAGCTCAAACGGTTTCCGTGCTGCATTTAAGCGAAGCGTATATACACCTATAACGTCGGCTAGGTGATAGTAGTTCTTCGCGACTTACATATAACATACTGGGCGATTATAGTACTCTAAATGGCGTACGAATCTGCAATGCATTCTGAAATCCGACGTCGAATTTTCGAACTACGATGGGGGGAAATACAGATAATTAAATATTTCGACGTTAAAAATAATTCCTAAAACTAAATATGACCAACGAAGTCTTAGCTCTTTTGGTACCTAATGTAAAGGTGTGCTTGGTTCTTCAATATCTCTCACGGTTGCCGTGTTACCCTTAAACGAAGCGAATATACACCTAAAACATCGGGTAGGCGATAGTACTTCTTCGCGTCTTTGACATAACATACCGCAGCGATATTCGTACTCAAATGGTGTTTGATTCTGCTATGCATTCTGGATGTCGCCGTCGAATTTTCGTACTACGATGGTGGGGGAATATACCGATAATTATGTACAGTCTGTTCCACAAAAGCGTGGACGCGATATTTTCGAAACTTGAGTTCTATTGAGGGAGAGATTGTGTTTGCATAAAAATATGAAGTTCCGTCTGTTACGCAATAGCTTTAAATCACTTGGTATCGTTTATGTTACAGAGAAATACGGACCTTTTCGAGATGAGTGCCGTGTACGCCACACGTTTCGAGGCAGTCTTCTTGTGTTATCCCCCAAAAGGGCGAAAATGAGTGCTAAAAATACAGAAAAACATATGCATTAATCTCGAGCGCCTTTATATCAGGACCAAAACCCGAACGACGTCGCAAGGCTGGTGATACCGGTCGAAGTCCGCGAACACCTGACAGCCTGCCGACGACCGTTCGGAACGCGAGCCGTAAACCCCTATAATAAAGCGGGTGATAGCGGTGGAACAAGCCGTGCACACACCCGTTTTATAACATCGTACTCGAAATGGGGTAAATTTCTGCTATGCATTCTGGACATCGGCGACGAAGTTTCAAACTGCGTTGGTGGGGGCAAATACAGATATCTAAAAATTTCGACTTTAAAAATATTCCCTACAAATAAATATTACCAACGAAATCTTACCATTTTTTGGTTCCGAATACAAAGGTGTGCTTTGTTTTTACAATAGCTCAAACGGTTCCCGTGTTACTGTTAAACGAAGTGAATATACTCATTTATCGTCTCGCTTGGAGATGATATTTCTTGGCGATTTTCACGTAACATCTCGTACGATACACGTATTCGAAATGGAAAAAGATTTTGCTATGCATTCTGGACTCCGGCGTCGAATTTTCGAACTAGGATGGGGGGAAAATACAGAAAATTAAATATTTGGACGTTAAAAATAATTCCTAAAACTAAATGTGACCAACTAAAGTTTATCTCCTTTGGTACCGATTACAAAGTTGTGGTTTGTTCTTTCAATAGCTCAAACGGTTCCCGTGATACTGTTAAACGAAGCGAATATACACATATTACGTCTCGTTTGGAGATAGTATTTCTTGGCGGTTTACACGCAACGTACCGTGACGATACTCGTATTCTAAATGGAGTGAGATTCTGCTATCCATTCTGGACATCGCAGTCGAAATTTGGAACTTCGATGGTGGGGGCAAATACTGATAATTTAGTACTAAGAAGTTAAGAATAATTCCTAAAACTATATGTGACCAACCAAATCTTTCCTTTTTTGGTACCGAACACAAAGTTGTGGTTCGTTATTTCAAAATCTCACACAGCTGCCGTGTTACTGTTGTTACGTACGCAGACTAGCCGACACAATATAACGTCGCAAGTGGAGATAGTATTTCTTCGCGAGTTTCACGTAACGTACCGGTACTATACTCGTACTCAAAATGGAGTACGATTCTGCTATGCATTCTGACGACGGCGTCGAATTTTAGAAATACGATATGGGGGAAAATACAGATAATTAAATATTTCGACATTAAAAATAATTCGTTCAGCCAAATGTACCCAACGTAATCTTACTATTTTTTGAACCCGAATATAAAGGTGTGCTTGTTTCTTCAATATCACACACGGTTGCCGTGTTACTGTGAAACGAAGCGAATATACACCTATAATGTCGGCTAGGCGAAAGTAGTTCTTCGCGATATTCACACAACATACTGCGGCGATATTCGTACTCAAATGGTCATTGATTCTGCTATGCATTCTGGACGATGGCGTCGAATATTAGAATTATGATGGTGGGGGCAAATACAGATATTTAAATATTTCAACAGAAAATATAATTCCTTCAGCTAAATGTCTGCAACGAAGTCTTACAATTTTTTGATACCGAATATAGAGGTGTGCATGGTTCTTCAATATCCCACAAGGTTGCCGTGTTAGTGTTAAACGAAGTGAATATACACATAAAACTTCAGACATGGTTATAGTAGTACTTCGTGAACTTCGCATATCATACTGGAACGATTCTCGTCCGCTAAATGACGAACAGTTCTGCTATGCATTCTGGACGCCGGCGTCGAATTTTCGAACTAAAATGGCGGGGGCAAATACAGGTGACTAAATATTTCGACTTTAATAAAATTACCTATATATCATTGTTCCAACCGAAATCTTCACTTTTTATGGTACCGAATGCGAAGGTGTGGTTTGTTATTTCTATAGCTCAAACGGTTTCCGTGCTGCATTTAAGCGAAGCGTATATACACCTATAACGTCGGCTAGGTGATAGTAGTTCTTCGCGACTTACATATAACATACTGGGCGATTATAGTACTCTAAATGGCGTACGAATCTGCAATGCATTCTGAAATCCGACGTCGAATTTTCGAACTACGATGGGGGGAAATACAGATAATTAAATATTTCGACGTTAAAAATAATTCCTAAAACTAAATGTGACCAACTAAAGTTTATCTCCTTTGGTACCGATTACAAAGTTGTGGTTTGTTCTTTCAATAGCTCAAACGGTTCCCGTGATACTGTTAAACGAAGCGAATATACACATATTACGTCTCGTTTGGAGATAGTATTTCTTGGCGGTTTACACGCAACGTACCGTGACGATACTCGTATTCTAAATGGAGTGAGATTCTGCTATCCATTCTGGACATCGCAGTCGAAATTTGGAACTTCGATGGTGGGGGCAAATACTGATAATTTAGTACTAAGAAGTTAAGAATAATTCCTAAAACTATATGTGACCAACCAAATCTTTCCTTTTTTGGTACCGAACACAAAGTTGTGGTTCGTTATTTCAAAATCTCACACAGCTGCCGTGTTACTGTTGTTACGTACGCAGACTAGCCGACACGGCGGCGCCGAGACATCCGCCTAGAGCTCACCCCTTGAGATAAAGTAAACGAACGCGCTTCGGTCTCATGGGAAAATTAGGGCCCCCACCACCCAAAAAATACAAATTTTGGAGTATATAAGGGCATGATTTTCGGGGCTCTGGGGCAGTCTCAGTTCAGAGTTACCCGGAACGTTAAAGTAGCACAGTATCTGTCTAGTCATCGTTCGACACGAGCAAGATCGGGCTCAATTCCCTTTCGAGCAACCCAGTATAATACTAAATTCGTAAGTGTCAACTAGACATACTTGTCTACGACGTCCTCGCGTACTCATCGTGTAATGTCGAGAAGGAAGATTCTTGCTCAGCCAAGAATCAACCATTGTAAGTCGTAATTAAACATTGTAATCTTATTGTAACCACAATTTAATATTATTAGAATATAGATGTTGTAGAATTGATTAGCCTATATTCAATTAACCATCTCCTCGTAACATTAGTAACGGAATTGCTAGACTCACCAAGGATATACCTTAACCGCTCGAGGTATATCCGACATTACGGTACGTACTGGCCTCACAATTACCAAACCTTGTCCATCCTTTGGAGAACGGCGAATATACAGAAAAGATTAAGTAGGTTAAGAAATATTAAATAATGCCAATGTCTGCATATGTAAATGTACAAGATACCTACAATAACAGTCCCACATCAAGTATTTTTCTACATTTTGTATGTGTTGCGTCGTGGACTTTGATCAAATGTTATGACCAGGAGTCTGGCGCAGGTTGATGATAGTTCTCGCTAGTTCGAGGTGAAATGAAACTTGGTTGATGGATGACTTGCTTTCGGTTCGTTGATAGATGTTTAGTTGAAATTCGGTTATTCTTTTTTTGACGATGTGTCTCGTGCACTCGTTGTACTGTTAATGCTCGGTTTTCAGGTGTGTACAGTCTGTTCCACAAAAGCGTGGACGCGATATTTTCGAAACTTGAGGTCAATTGAGGGAGAGATTGTGTTAGCATAAAAATATGAAGTTCCCTCTGTTACGCATTAGCTTTAAATCTCTTGGTATCGTTTTTGTTACTGAGAAATACGGACCTTTTCGAGATGAGTGCCGTGTACGCCACACGTTTCGAGGCAGTCTTCTTGTGTTATCACCCAAAAGGGCGAAAAATGAGTGTTAAAAATGCAGAAAAATATATGCATTAATCTCGTGAATTCGTTAATAAGTAGATACAACGATATAAAGGAACTGAATGTGTCGATGACCTCCCTGATCGCGATTGGTACCACGAAAAGGTAAGATAAAGTGATCTTCCGACTATTTTCAAGGTATCGAACATTTTGCTTGCGTAAGGGGCAAGCTTTTTTGGTGAAAAGGGCATAAATATAGGGATTTTGACATTACAAGGTCGCTTGACAGAAAATAATGTTTGATGGTGCAGTACATTATCGAAACCGTTGCTTTCAAGGAAGCACGGCGAAAGTCGGCTGGCGTGGGCACACGAAAAAGTTGATCGCCATTGGAGTGGAAGTATTCAGAGATGAAGCATCTTTTTCGGCTTGAAGTATCAGATGTGCTTGGTCTGTATATGAAAATCCAATTCTCCAAAGACGCGTTAAACATCCATTCGAGAAACGTGGAAGTCTCTACCACTCTCATGTACCAAGAAATTCGTCGAAGGTGTACCTAGACGTTGTCAGGCAATAATCGCTAATGGTGGAGATTGGACACGATGTTAATTGAACTTGTATTAATATATTAGACCTAGTTTCGATGTATATAAAATTTTTTACAGAAAGAACTAATTTTCACCGAGATATCGCGTCCACGCTCTTGTGGAGCAGGCTGTATTTCGACGTTAATAATAGTTACTAAAACTAAATGTAACCAACGAAATCTTATCATTTTTTGATACCCAATACAAAGATGTGCTATGTTATTCAAAGCTCAAACGATTCCGGTGTTACTGTTATGCGAAGCGATTATACACACATAACGTCCCGCTTGATGATAGTTTTCCTACGCGACTTTCACGTATCGTACCGGTACGATACACGTACTCTAACTGGAGTACTATTCTGCTATGCATTCTGGACATCGGCGACGAATACTCGAACTATAATGGTGATGGAAAATACAGATAATGAAATATTTCAACTTTAAAAATAATTGCTAAAACTAAATGTGACCAACGAAATCTAACAATTTTTTGATACAGAATACAAAGGTGTGCTTGGTCCTTCAATATCTCACACGGTTGCCGTGTTACTGTTAAACGAAGCGAATATACACCTATAACGTCGGCTAGGCGATAGGAGTTCTCCGCGACTTTCACATAACGTACTGCGGCGTTATTCGTACTCTAAATGGCGTTTGATTCTGCTATGCATTCTGGACGTCGGCGTCGAATTATCGAACTACGATGTTGGGGGAAAATACAGATAATTAAATATATCGACATAAAGGATAATTCCACAAACTAAATGTTACCAACGAAATCTTACCATTTTTTGATACCGAATGCAAAGGGGTGTTATGTTATTCAAAGCTGAAACTGTTCCGGTGTTACTGTCAAACGATGCGAATATAAACATATAACTTCGCACATGGTTATAGAAGTTCTCCGCGACCTTCGCATATTATACTGTGACGATTCTCGTCCTGTAAATGGCGTATGTTTCTGCTATGTATGAAGTACGTCAGCGTAGAATTTTCGAACTACGATGTTGGGGGAAAATACAGTTAATTAAATATTTCGACGTTAAAAGTAATTCCTAAAACTAAATGTGACCAACGAAACCTTACCTTTTATTCGTACCAAATACAAAGGTGTCGTTTGCTTTTTCAATAGCCCAAACGGTTCCCGTGTTACTGTTAAACCAAGCGAATATACACATATGACGTCGCGCTTGGAGTTAGTATTTCTTCGCGATTTTCACGTCACGTACCTGTACGACACTCGTACTCTAAATGGAGTACGATTCTGCTATGCATTCTCGACATCGGCGCCGAATTTTCGAACTACGATGGTGGGTCAAATACAAATAATTAATTATATCGGCTTTCAAAATAATTCCTACAACAGAATGTTCCCAACGAAAAGTTACATTTTTTGATACCGAATACAAAGGTGTGCTATGTTATTCAAAGCTCACACGGTACTGGTGTTACTGTCAGACGATGCGAATATACACATATAACGTCGCACATGGTTATAGTAGATCTCCGCGACCATCGCATATCATACTGGGACTATTCTCGTGCTCTAAATGGCGTACGTTTGTGCAATGCATTCTGGAAATAGGCGTCGAATTTTCTCACTACGATGGTGGGGGCAAATACAGATAATTAAATTTATCAACTTTAAAAATATTACCTACAAATAATTGTTCCCAACGAAATCTTACGCTTTTTTGGTACCGAATACAAAGGTGTGGTTTGTTATTTCAATAGCTCGCACGGTTGCCGTGTTACTGTTAAACGAAGAGAATATACACCTATAACGTCTCCTAGGCGATAGTAGTTCTCGCCTACTTTCACATAACCTAATGCGGCGATATTCGTATTCTAAATTGTGTTTGATTCTGCTATGCATTCTGGACTTCGGCGTCGAATTTTCGAACTACGATGGTAGGGGAAAATACAGATAATGAAATATTTCAACTTTAAAAATAATTGCTAAAACTAAATGTGACCAACGAAATCTAACAATTTTTTGATACAGAATACAAAGGTGTGTTTATTATTTTCCTAAAACAATATGTGACCAACGAAATATAACCATTTTTTGATACAGAATACAAAGGTGTGTTTATTATTCAAATCTCAAACGGTTCCGGCCTTACTGTTAAACGAAGCGAGTATACACATATAACGTTGCACATGGTTATAGTAGTACTTCGCGAACTTCGCATATAATACTGGGACAATTCGCTTCCTCTAAATGGCGTACGGTTCTGCTATGCATTCCGGACGGCGGCGTAGAATTTTCGAACTAAGATGGTGGGGGCAAATACAGATAATTAAATTTTTCGTCTTTAAAAATAATTCCTTCTGCTCAATATATCGAACGAAATCTTACATTTTTTCGATCCCGTATATAAAGGTGTGCTGTGTTATTCAAACCTCAAACGGTTCCGGTGTTACTGTTAAACGAAGCGAATATACACATATAACGTCGCACATTGTTATAGTAGTTCTTCGGGACCTTCGCATAACATACTGGGACGATTCACGTCCTCTAATTGGCATACGGTTCTGCTATGCATTCTGGACGCCGGCGTCGAATTTTCGAACTACGATGTGGATGAAAATACAATTAATTATATATTTCGTCGTTAGAATTAATTCCAATAATTATAAGTTCCCAACGAAATCTCGCCTTCTTTGGTGCCGAATACACAAGTGTGGTTTGTTTTTTCAAAAGCTCAATCGGTTACCGTGTTACTGTTAAACGATGCGAATGTACACATATAACATCGCTCATGGATATAGTATTTTATCGCGATATTCACGTAACGTACCGGTACGATACTCATGCTCGAAATGGAGTACTTTTCTGCTATGCATTCTGGACATCGGCGTCCAATTTTCGAACTACGGAGAGGGGGAAATTACAGATAAATAAATATTGCGAGGTTAAAAGTAATTCCTAAAACTAAATGTGACCAACGAAACCTTACCTTTTATTGGTACCGAATACAAAGGTGTGGTTTGTTTTTTAAATAGCCAAAACGGTTCCCGTGTTACTGTTAAACCAAGCGATTATACACATATAACGTCGCACATGGTTATAGTAGTTCCTCGCGACCTTCGCTTAACATACTGGGACGATTCTCGTCCTCTAAATGGCGTACGGTTCTGCTATGCATTCTGGAGATGGGCGTCGAATTTTCGTACTACTTTAGTGGGGGCAAATACAGATAACTAAATATTTCTGCTTTAAAAATATTCCCTACAAATATGTGTTCCCAACGAAATCTTACCGTCTTTTGGTACCGAATACAAAGTTTGTGGTTTGCTTTTTCATTAGCTCAAACGGTTCCCGTGTTACCATTAAACAAAGGAATATACACATATATCGTCGCACATGGTTATAGTATTTCTTCGCGACATTCGCATATCATACTGGGACGATTCACGACCTCTAAATCGTCCAGAATGCATAGCAGAACCGTACGCCATTTAGAGGACGAGAATCGTCCCAGTATGATATGCGAAGGTCGCGAAGGACTACTATAAACATGTGTGACGTTATATGTGTATATTCGCTTCGTTTAACAGTAACACGGGAACCATTTGTGCTATTGAAAAAACAAACCACACCTTCGTTTTCGGTACCAATAAAAGGTATGATTTCGTTGGGAACAAACATTTAGAGGGAATATTTTTATAGCCGAAATATTTAATAATCTGTATTTTCCTGCACATTTAGTACGCCATTTAGAAGACGCGAATCGTCCCAGTATGATATGCGAAAGATCCGAAGTACTACTGTAACCATGTGCGACGTTATATGTGTATATTCGCTTCGTTTAACAGTAAGGCAGGAACCGTTTGAGCTTTGAATAACAAAGCAGACCTTTGTATTCTCTATCAAAAAATGATAAGATTTCGTTGGTCCACATTTAGATTTAGGTATTAATATTAACGCCAAAATATATAATTATCTGTATTTTCCCCGACCATCGTAGTTCGAAAATTCGACGCCGACGTCAAGTATGCATAGCAGAATCAAACAGCATTTAGAGTACTAATATCGCAGCAGTATGTTATGTGAAAGTCACGAATAAATACTATCGTCTAGCCGACATGATAGGTGTATATTCCCTTCGTTTAGCAGTAACACGGCAACCGTGTGAGATATTGAAGAACCAAGCACACCTTTATATTTGGGATCGACAAATTGTATGGCTTCGTTGGATACATATAGGTGAAGGAATTATTTTTTAAGGCGCCATATTTAATTGTCTGTATTTGCTACCACCATTATTGTTCGAAAATTCGGCGCCGATGACCAGAATTCATAGCAGGATCGTACTCCATTTGGAGTACGATTATCGTAGTGGTACGTTACGTGAAAATCGCGAAGATATGCCATCTCCATGCGCGACGATACATGTAGATATTCGCATTGTTTAATGGTAACACGGGAACCGTTTCAGCTATTGATTAAACAAAACACAACATTGTATTCGGTACCAAAAAAAGGTAAGGTTTCGTTGAGAACATATATTTGTTGGAATTATTTCTAACGATGAAATATTTAATTATTTGTATTTTCCCCCACATCGTAGTTAGAAAATTCGACGCCACGTCCAGAATGCATAGCGGAATCAAACACCATTAGAGTACGGATATCGCCGCAGTATGTTATGTTAATTTCGCGAAGAACTACTATCGCCTGCCGACGTTATTGGTGTATATTCGCTTCGGTTAACAGTAACACGGCAACCGTGTGAGATAATGAAGAATCAAGCACACCTTTATATCCGGGATCAAAAAATTGTAAGATTTAGATGGTCACATTTAGTTTTAGGAATTATATTTAAAGTCGAAATATTTAATTATTTGTTTTTTCCCCCACATCGTAGTTCGAAATTTCGACAACGGAGTCCAGAATGCATAGCAGAATCGTAATCCATTTCGAGTACGACTATCGTACCGGTACGTTACGTGAAAACCGCGAAGAAATCCTATCTCCACTCGCGACGATATATGTGTATATTCGCTTCTGTTAACAGTAACAACGGAACCGTCTGAGCTTTGAATAAAAAAGCACACATTTGTATTCGGTATCCAAAAATGGTAAGATTTCGTTGGTCACATTTAGTTTTAGGAATTATTTTTAAAGTCGAAGGATTTAATTATCTGTATTTTCCCCCAACATCGTATATCGATAATTCGACGCCGACGTCCAGAATGCATAGCAGATTCGTACGCCTTTAGGAGTACGAGTATCGCCCAAGTATGTAATGTGAGAGTCGCGAATAACTACTATCACCTAGCCGACGTTATATTT
Source organism: Habropoda laboriosa (assembly GCF_001263275.1). Classification (NCBI taxonomy): domain Eukaryota; kingdom Metazoa; phylum Arthropoda; class Insecta; order Hymenoptera; family Apidae; genus Habropoda; species Habropoda laboriosa. Next base: position 32,280 of record NW_017100769.1, on the reverse strand, counting down.
GTATATTCGCTTCGTTCAACAGCATCACGGCAACCGTGCAAGAAATTGAAGAACCAAGCACACCTTTATAATCGGGATTAAAAAATTATAAGATTTCGTTGTATACATTTAGCTGGAGCATTATTTTTAAAGCAGAAATATTTAATTATCTGTATTTGCCTCCACAATAGTATTTCGAAAATTCGGCGCCGATGTCGAGAATGCATAGCAGAATCATATTCCATTTAGAGTGCGAGTATCGAACCGGTACGTTACGTGAAAATCGCGAAGATATACTATCTCGAAGCGTGACGTAATAGGTGTATATTCGCTGCGTTTAACAGTAACACGGCAGCCGTGTGAGATATTGAAATAACAAACCACAACTATGTATTCGGTACCAAAAAAAGGTAAGGTTTCGCTGAGAACATATATTTGTTGTAAATATTTCTAACGATGATATACTTAATTATTTGTATTTTCTCCCACATCGTAGTTAGAAAATTCGACGCCACGTCCAGAATGCATAGCGGAATCTTACACCATTTAGTGTACGAGAATTGCCGCAGTATGTTATGTGAAAGGCGCGAAGAACTACTATCACCTATCCGACGACATATGTGTATATTCGCTTCGTATAACAATAACACTGGAACAGTGAGAGATACTGAAGAACCAAGCACACCTCTATATTCGGTATCAAAAAATTGTAAGAATTGTTGGGAACATTCAGTTGTAGGAAATATTTTTAAAGATGATATATCTTATTATCCGTGTTTGCGCCCACCATCGTATTTCTAAAATTCAACGTCGTGGTCTAAAATTCATAGCAGAATCGTACGCCATTTAGAGTACGAGTATTGCCCCAGTATGTTATGTGATGTTATAAAAAGGATGTGTGCACGGCTTGTTCCACCGCTGTCACCCTTTTATTATAGGGGTTTACGGCCCGCGTTCCGAACGGTCGTCGGCAGGCTCTCAGGTGCTCGCGGATTTCGACCGGTATCACCAGCCTTGCGACGTCGTTCGGGTTTTTGGTCCTGATATAAAGGCGCGTGTTTCCCAATTCGCGGTAGACGTGGGTGTAGATAGGAGGGCTCGGACGTGCCAACGTATGGTTAACGAAGGTAGCCGAAGGAGGTGGTCCACTAGCGTATAGTTTACACCGTGTGCCACCGGATAAGAAGGTGTTTGGTATTCGCGAGCGTAGTCGTTGATATACCTCGAGCGGTAAAGGTATATCTGTCGTGGGGTTAGCTGGTACCTTACTATACTACTCAGGATTGGTTGATTGAATATGGACACGAGTAGTACTCTATATTCCTATATTCTATTATAAATTACAAAATTTTACGTTGGTCGATTCTTGACTCGGCAAGAATCTCCCTTCTCGACTTTACGCGGTGAGAGCGCGGAAGAGTCGTATACAGTACTATTTTGATTGACACTTACGCGACGTTTTATTGCTCGAAGGGGACTGGAACCCGATCTTGCTCGTATCAATACTCTGACGGACAGAGTAACGTTATGTTCAAAATCTGACATAGAGACTGCCCCCGATCGTCGAAAATCCTACCCTTCTTACACCGAAAACTAAGATTTTTGGTGGTGGGGAACGTCAGATTTCCGTGGGAATGGAATGTAAGCTCATCCCTTTGCTTGGCGACTATCGGGGGGGTGCGTGTTAGACTAAACATTCGGCGCCGCACGCTTCAGGTAGAACGCGTACGTAACACCTTGTTTCTCAGATAGCTCTTACCGTTCCGGAGATACGGCGAAAAGTTGCGCATCGACACGTCCACCGTCGCGCTCCGACGTGGTAACGCGGCGCGCGTAGACGCACGTTCGCGCGCATGTCGCGTATCGTTTTTCGCGAATTACTCCTAAACTACTCGTCCGATTCTCGTTTTCTCTACGGTGTTTTATTCTGTACAGGGCCCTGCACGATGATCTAATATTAAACTAATTATATCTAGTGTAAGCTTTAAAAATAATTAAAATAAAAGAAAAATTAAAACTATGGGCTATGTATTAATATAATGGTTGGAATAATATAAACTGAAGAAGATAACGGGGTAAAAATAAAATCCTTAAATGATAAAGATAAAGAAAATGATAAATAATAAAGAAAAATAGACCTGGGGGTATAGGGGCGATGGAATGTCCAGGTTGTCGTCTTATTCCAGGGGGTCGCTGGTGTTTGGTCGTGGTTGGGTGTTTCTGTAGCGCCTTGTGCATTTCCGTCATTTTTGAAATTAATTCTGCGAGGTATGACCCGTATGATTCCAATTCTTCTCCGCTTGGAAAGGATGTTGGTGTGCGTGCTGGTTTTCCGAATACCAGCTCGTGTGGTGTAAAATTAGTGGCTTCGTGAATAGAAGTATTGTATGAGAACATTGCGAAGGGGATCAACAGATCCCAGTCCTCGTAAGAATTCATGTAGTGTTTAATGATTCCCTGCGACAGTAATGTTCCTACCTGCTGTTGGATTTCTTCTTGATGTACAGGTGGATAACGATATTGTCTCGTGTTGATCGGAACTTCGTCTGTCGTATGGATGGAATGGTGAAAATTTGGTACTTTATCCAATTTTTCACCGGGTAGGTAGAACCTATCTGAAAATTCCTTAACGAGTTTGTATACGTGATGCTTTTCCTCTTGATTGAGATGGTCGGTCTTCCAAATTTCCTGAATTTGTCTTGTTCGATTCTGATTTTCCTTGACTGAGATCGGTATATAATGGTTGGATCCTCGTCCGACGAGTTTAAAATATCGTACGGTTCCAAATGTTGTGGTTCTAGTTCAAATTCTACATCGACATCCCGTGTGTTTGTAGCTAGTACATGACAAGTGCCGTTGTGATTATATACTGCGGCTTCGCCGATATAGACTTTTTCTGGGGTCTTTACACGGGGTAAATATCCTCCTTTTATTTCCGGGTTCGCCACTTTCAGTGCGATTTGTTGCCTCGTTCTTCCCGGGATGTGATGTGTGGTCTTGAAATCTGACTGATAAGGTAGCCGAAGGAGATGGACCATTCGGCGTATGGTTAACGCCGCGTGCCACCGGACAGTGTGTCGTAGGTGAGATAGGAGGTCTCGGACGTGCCAACGTATGGTTAACGAAGGTAGCCGAAGGAGATGGACCATTCGGCGTATGGTTAACGCCGCGTGCCACCGGACAGTGTGTCGTAGGTGAGATAGGAGGTCTCGGACGTGCCAACGTATGGTTAACGAAGGTAGCCGAAGGAGATGGACCATTCGGCGTATGGTTAACGCCGCGTGCCACCGGACAGTGTGTCGTAGGTGAGATAGGAGGTCTCGGACGTGCCAACGTATGGTTAACGAAGGTAGCCGAAGGAGATGGACCATTCGGCGTATGGTTAACGCCGCGTGCCACCGGACAGTGTGTCGTAGGTGAGATAGGAGGTCTCGGACGTGCCAACGTATGGTTAACGAAGGTAGCCGAAGGAGATGGACCATTCGGCGTATGGTTAACGCCGCGTGCCACCGGACAGTGTGTCGTAGGTGAGATAGGAGGTCTCGGACGTGCCAACGTATGGTTAACGAAGGTAGCCGAAGGAGATGGACCATTCGGCGTATGGTTAACGCCGCGTGCCACCGGACAGTGTGTCGTAGGTGAGATAGGAGGTCTCGGACGTGCCAACGTATGGTTAACGAAGGTAGCCGAAGGAGATGGACCATTCGGCGTATGGTTAACGCCGCGTGCCACCGGACAGTGTGTCGTAGGTGAGATAGGAGGTCTCGGACGTGCCAACGTATGGTTAACGAAGGTAGCCGAAGGAGATGGACCATTCGGCGTATGGTTAACGCCGCGTGCCACCGGACAGTGTGTCGTAGGTGAGATAGGAGGTCTCGGACGTGCCAACGTATGGTTAACGAAGGTAGCCGAAGGAGATGGACCATTCGGCGTATGGTTAACGCCGCGTGCCACCGGACAGTGTGTCGTAGGTGAGATAGGAGGTCTCGGACGTGCCAACGTATGGTTAACGAAGGTAGCCGAAGGAGATGGACCATTCGGCGTACGGTTAACGCCGCGTGCCACCGGACAGTGTGTCGTAGGTGAGATAGGAGGTCTCGGACGTGCCAACGTATGGTTAACGAAGGTAGCCGAAGGAGATGGACCATTCGGCGTATGGTTAACGCCGCGTGCCACCGGACAGTGTGTCGTAGGTGAGATAGGAGGTCTCGGACGTGCCAACGTATGGTTAACGAAGGTAGCCGAAGGAGATGGTCCACTAGCGTATAGTTTACACCGTGTGCCACCGGATATGACGGTGTTTGGTGTAAGACAGGAGGGCTCGGACGTGCCAACGTATGGTTAACGAAGGTAGCCGAAGGAGGTGGTTTATTCGGGATTGGTTAACGACGCGTGACACCGGAGGATGTGTCGGGTGTAATACAGGAGTGCTCGGACGTGCCAACGTATGGTTAACGAAGGTAGCCGAAGGAGGTGGTTTATTCGGGATTGGTTAACGACGCGTGACACCGGAGGATGTGTCGGGTGTAAGACAGGAGTGCTCGGACGTGCCAACGTATGGTTAACGAAGGTAGCCGAAGGAGATGGACCATTCGGCGTATGGTTAACGCCGCGTGCCACCGGACAGTGTGTCGTAGGTGAGATAGGAGGTCTCGGACGTGCCAACGTATGGTTAACGAAGGTAGCCGAAGGAGATGGACCACTAGCGTATAGTCAACGCTAAGTGCCACCGGATATGAAGGTGTTTGGTATTCGCGAGTCGTAGTCGATGATATACCTCGAGCGGTAACGGTATATCTGTCGTGGGGTTAGCTGGTACGTTACTATTCTACTCAGGATGGGTTTGATTGAATATAGACACGAGTAGTACTCTATATTCCTATATTCTATTATCATTACAAAGTTTAACGTTAGTCGATTCTTGACTCGGCAAGAATCTCCCTTCTCGACTTTACGCGGTGAGAGCGCGGAGGAGTCGTATACAGTACTATTTTGATTGACACTTACGCGACATTTTATTGCTCGAAGGGGACTGGAACCCGATCTTGCTCGTATCAATACTCTGACGGACAGAGTAACGTTATGTTCAAAACCTGACTTAGAGACTGCCCCCGATCGTCGTTCACCGGGACCTTTTATACACCGAAAACTAAGATTTTTGGTGGTGGGGAACGCTAGATTTCCGTGGGAATGGAATGTGAGCTCATCCCTTTGCTTGGCGACTATCGGGGGGGTGAGTGTTAGACTAAACATTCGGCGCCGTACTTTTCGGGCAGAATGCGTACGTAACAAAGGTTACATTTCGTGGGTCACATTTAATTTGAGGAATTATATTTAAAGTCGAATCATTTAGTTATTTGTATTTGCCCCCACCATCGTATTTCGAAAATTCGACGCCGATGTCCAGAATGCATAGCAAAATCGTACTTCATTTCGAGTACGAGTATCGTACCGGTACGTTACGTGAAAAACGCGAAGAAATACTATCTCCAAGTGGCGACGTCATAGGTGTATATTCGCTTCGTTTAACAGAAACACGGGAAACGTATGAGCAATTGAAAAAACAAAGGAAACGTTTGTATTCGGTATCAAAAAATGATAAGGTTAAGTTGGTCACATTTTGTTTTAGGAATTATTATTAACGTCGAAATATTTAATTATCTGTAATTTCCTCCACCATCGTACTTCGAAAATACGGCGCCGACGTCCAGAATGCATAACACAATCAAACACAATTTAAGGTACGAATGTCGCCGCAGTATGATAAGTGATGGTCGCGAAGAACTACAATCACCTAGCGGACGTTATAGGTGGATTTTCGCTTCGTTCAACAGTATCACGGGAACCGTTTGAGCTATTGAAATAACAAACCACACCTTTGTATTCGGTACCAAAAAAAGGTAAGGTTTCGTTGGGAATATACAGTTGTAGGAATTAATTTTAATGTCGCTACTTTTAATTTTCTGTATTTTCCCCGACATCGTAGTTCGAATATTCGACGCCGGGGTCCAGATTGCAGAGCAGAACAGTTCGCCATTTAGCGGACGAGAATCGTCCCAGTATGATACGTGAATGTCACGAGTACAAACTATCTCCAATCGCGACGTTATATGTGTATATTCGCTTCGTTTAACATTAACACGGGTACCGTTTGAGCTATTGAAAATCAAAGCATAACTTCGTATTCGGTAGCAAAAAATGGTAACATTTCGTTTGACATATTTATTTGTACGAATTATATTTTAAGTAGAAATTTTTAAATCGGCATTCGCTCCCACCATCGTAGATCGATTATTCGACGCCGATGTCCAGAATGTGTAGCAGAATTGAACGCCTTAGAGAGAACGAGGATCGGCCCTGTAGGGTAACTGAAATTCTGCGAAAAAATACCATCCGCAAGCGCGGCGTTATACGTGCCTATTAGCGAATTTTAGCCGTATCTCGGGAACCGTATGATCCATTGAAAAACCAAGCACACCTTTGTTCTTGGGATTAAAAAACACTAATATTTCGTTGGACACATACAGTTGTACGTTTTATTTTTAACGTCGATGTATTTAATTCTAGGTATATGCCCCCACCATCATATTTCGTGTATACGACGCCGATGTGCAGAATGCGCAGCAGAAAAGAACGCCGTAAGAAAACGTGGTTCGGCCCTGTAGGATACTTGAAATTCGCGAATATTTACCATTCCCAAGCGCGGCGTTTTAGGTGTCTACTTGAGTCTTTTAGCCGTTACTCGGGAAACATATGAGCCATTGAAAAACGTAGCACACCGTTGTATAAGGGATGAAAATATGGTTAGATATCGTTGGACACATTTAGTTGTAAGAATGAATTATAACGACCAAATATTTAGTTCTAGGTGCTTGCCCCCACCATCTTATTTGGAGTATTCGACGCCAACGTCCGGCATGCATAGCAGAATAGGTCGCCGTAGAGAGAGCGAGGGTCGGCACTGTAGGATAGTTGAAATTCGCGAAAAATTTCCTTCCCCAAGTGCGGCGTTATACGCGTCTATTGGCGTGTTCTAGCCGCATCTCGGGTACCGTATGAGCTATTGAAAGACCAATTTCACCGTTGCATTTGGGATAAAAAAATACTAATATTTCGTTGGACACATGTAGTTGTAGGAATAATTCCTAACTTCGAATTATTTAATTCTTATTATGTGCCACAACATCGTATTTCGAGTATTCGACGCCGGAGTCCAGAAAGTAAAGCAGAATATTACGCCGTAGAGAGAACGACGTGATGATTGTTGCATGATTGTTGATATTCGCGAAAAGTTACCGACCCCAAGCGCGGAGTTATACGTGTCTATTCGCGTCGTTTAGCCGTAACTCGGGAACTGTATTAGCTATTGGAAAACCAAGAACACCGTTGTGTTTGGGATCAAAAAATGGTAATATTTCGTTTGACACATTTATCTGTAGGATTTATTTTTAACGTCGAAATGATTAATTATCTCTATTTGTACCCCCCATCGTGGTTCGAATATTCGACATCGACGTCTAGAGTGCATAGCGGAATTGAACGCCGTAGAGAATACTAGAATCGGCGGATTTGGTTAGGTGAAAAACGCGATGAAATACTAACCCCGAACGCGACGTTATACGTGTCTATTCGGGTCCTTTAGGCGTAACTCGGGTACCATATGAGCTATTGAAAAACCAAGGACACCGTTGTATTTGGGATCAAAAAATGTTAATACTTCGTTGGATACATATAGCTGTAGGAATTACTTTTACGTCGAGATTTTTGATTCTCTGTGTTTGCCCCAACCATCGGAGTGCGAATTTTCCACGTCTACGTTCAAAACGAATAGCAGAATTAAACGCATTAGAGAAAACTAGAATCGGCGCAGTGCGTTAGGAGAAAATCGCGAAAAACTGCTAACCCCAAGAACGACGATATACCTGTCGATTAGAGTCTTTTTGCCGTAACTCTCGAACTGTATAGGCTAATGAAAAACCAAGCACACCGTTGTATTCGAGATCTATAAATGGTAAGAGGTAGTTGGACGATATTATATGTAGAAATTATTATTAACGTCGAAATCTTCAATTCTCGGTTTTTGCCGCCACCATCGTAGTTCGAATATTCGACGCCGATATCCAGAACGTGTCGGAGTATAGAACGCCGTATGAAGCCGAGAAGCGGCGCAGAGGGTTAGGTGAATATCGCGAATAACTACTAACACAAACTTAACTCAGGTACCTTATGAGCTATTGAAAAACCAATCCCACCGTTGTATTTGGGATCAGTATGTGATAAGATATCGTTGGACACATTTAATTGCAGGAATTACATTTAACGGTAAAATATTTAGTTTTCTCTATTTGCCCCCACCATCGTAGTTCGAAAATTCGACGCCGGCGTCCAGAATGCATGGCAGAATCGTACGCCATTTAGAGAAGGTGAATCGTCCCAGTATGATATTCGAAGGTCGCGAAGAACTACTATAACCATTTGCGGCGTTACATGTGTATATTCCTTTCGTTTAACAATAACACGAAAACCGTGTGAGATATAGAAGAACCAAGCACACATTTATATTCGTGACCAAAAAATTCTAAGGTTTAGTTGGTCACATTTACTTTTAGGAATTATTATTAAAGTCGTAATATTTAATTATCTGTATTTTCCCACACCATAGTAGGTCGTAAATTCGACGCCGACGACCAGAATGCATAGCAGAATCAAACACCATTTAGAGTACGAATATCGCCGCAGTATGTTATGTGAAAGTCGCGAAGAACTACTATCGCTTAGCTGACGTTATAAGTGTATATTCGCTTCGTTTAACAGTAACACGGCAACCGTGTGAGATAATGAAGAACCAAGCTCACAATTATATTCGTGACCAAAGTATTCTAAGATTCCGTTAGATACATTTAGCTGAAGGAATAATATTTAAAGTCGAAATATTTAATTATCTGTATTTTCCCACACAACGTAGTTCGTACATTCGGCGCCGGAGTCACGAATGCATAGCAGAATCGTAATCCATTTCGAGTACGAGTATCGTACCGGTACGTTGCGTGAATATCGCGAAGAAATACTATATCCAAGCGCCACGTTATAGGTTTGTAGTCGCTTCGTTAAACAGTAACGCGGCAGCCGTGTGAGATATTGAAGAACTAAGCACACATTAGTATTCGTTATTAAAAAATGGTTATATTTCGTTGGACACATTTAATTTGAGGAATTATTGTTAAATTCGAAATATTTAATTATGTGTATTTTCCCCCACATCGTAGTTCGAAAATTGGACGCCGGAGTCCATAATGCATAGACGAATCGTACTCCATTTCGAGTACGAGTATCGTACCGGTACGTTTCGTGAAAATCGCGAAGAAATACCACCTCCAAGCCCGATGTTATATGTGTATATTCGCTTCGTTTAACAGTAACACGGGAACCGTTTGAGGTATTGAAAAAACAAACCACACCTTCGTATTCGATACCAAAAAGAGGTAAGATTTCGTTGGTCACATTTAGTTTTAGGAATTATTTTTAACGTCGAAATATTTAATTATCTGTATTTTCCCCCACATCGTAGTTCGAAAATTGGACGCCGGAGTCCAGAATGCATAGCAGAATCGTACTCCATTTCGAGTACGAGTGTCGTACCGGTACGCTACGTGAATATCGCGAAGAAATACTATCTCCATGAGGGATGTTATATGTGTATATTAGCTTCGTTTAACAGAAACATCGCAAACGTGTGAGATAATGATATAACAAACCACAACTTTGTATTCGGTACCAAGAAAAGGTAAGATTTCGTTAGATTCCTTAAGCTGAAGGGATTATATTTAAAGTCAAAATATTTAATTATCTGTATTTTATCACACAACGTAGTTCAAACATTCGGCGCCGGAGTCAAGAATGCATAGCAGAATCGTAACCAATTTCGAGTACGAGTATCGTACCGGTACGTTGCGTGAATATCGCGAAGAAATACTATATCCAATAAACAATTATTTGTAGAGAATATCTTTAAAGTCGAAATATTTCATTAAGTGCATTTGCCCACACAACCGTAGGTCTTATATTTGACGCCACGTCCAGGATGCATAGCGGAATCAAACACCATTAGTGTACGAATATCGCCGCATTATGTTATGTTAATGTCGCGAAGAAACACTATCTCCAAGCGCGACGTTATATGAGTATATTCGCATCGTTTAACAGTAACACGGCAACCGGGTGAGATATTGAAGGAACAAGCACACCTTTGTATTCGGTACCAAAAAAAGGTAAGGTTTCGTTGGGAACATTCAGTTGTAGGAATTATTTTGAGAGTCGATTTAACTAACTATCTGTTTTTGACCCAACATCGTAGTTCGTAAATTCGTCGCCGCATGTCCAGAATGCATAGCAGGATCGTACTCCATTTAGAGTACGAGTATCGTACCGGTACGTTACGTGAAAATCGCGAAGAACTACTATACCCATGTGCGACGTTATATGTGTATATTCGTTTCCTATAACAGTAACACGGCAACCGTTTGAGCTTTTGAAAAAACAAACCACACTTTTCTATTCGGTACCAAAAAAAGGTAAGGTTTCGTTGGTCACATTTAGTATTAGGAATTACTTTTATAGTCGAAATATTTAATTATCCGTATATGCCCCCACCGTCGTAATTCGAAAATTCGGCGCCGATGTCCTGAATGCGTAGCAGAACCGTACTCCATCAAGAGTACTAGTATCGCCACAGTATGCTATCTCAAAGTCGCGAAGAACTACTATCTCCAAGCGAGACGTCATATGTGTATATTCGCTTCGTTTAACATTAACAGGGGAAACGTTTGAGCTATTGAAAAAAGAAACCACACCTCTATATTCGGTACCAAAATAAGGTGAGGTTTCGTTGGGAACATTCAGTTGTAGGAATTTTTCTTAATCTCGATATATTGAATTATCTGTATTTGCCCCCACCATCGTAGTTCTAAAATTCGACGCCGTCGACCTGAATGCATAGCAGTATCGTACCTACATTTAGGGTACGAGTATCGCACCAGTATGTTATGGGAATATCGCGAAGAAATACTATCTCCGAGTGCGACGTTATACGTGAATATTCGCTTCGTTTAACAGTTACACGGCAACCTTGTGAGCTATTGAAAATCCAAGCACACCTGTGTAATTGGGATCAAATAGGGGTTAGTTTTCGTTGGAATCTTTCAGCAGTAGGAATTATTTTTAACATAGAATTATTTAATTATCTGCATTTTCCCCACTCCATCGTTGTTCGAAAATTAGACGCCGAAGTCCAGAATGCCCAAAAGACATGTACGCCGTTAAAAAACAGGGATCGGCCCTGTAGGATACTTGAAATTCGCGAATATTTACCATCCCCAAGCGCGGTGCTTTTAGTCTCTACTCGCGTCTTTTAGTCGTAACCGGGAACCGTATGAGCTATTCAAGAACCAAGCACACCGTTGTATTTGGGATCAAAAAATGGTATTACTACATTGGACACATTTAGTTGTAAGAACTATTTTTACGACGAAATATTTAAATCTAGTTATTTGCCCCCACCATCGAATTTCGAGTATTCGACGCAGATATCCAGAATGTGTAGGAGTATTGAACGCCGTATGGAGACGAGAATCCGCGCAGAGGTTTAGGTGAATATCGCGAGAATATACCATCCCAAGCGCGGCTATATTCGTGTCTATTCGCGTCTTTTTGCCGTAACTCGGGAACCGTATGAGCTATTGAAAACCCAAGAACACCGTTGTATTTGGGATCAAAAAACGGTAATATTCCGTTGAACTCATTTAGTTGTAGGAATTATTATTAACGACGAAATATTTAATTCTATGTATTTGCCCCCACCATCGTATATCGAGTATTCGAGGCCGATGTCCACAATGTGTAACAGAAAAATATGCCGAAGAGAGAACAAGGGTCGGCCCTGTAGGATAGTTGATATTCGCGAAAAGTTACTGTTCCCAAGCGCGGAGTTATACGTGTCTATTCGCGTCTTCTAGCCGTAACTCGTGAACCGTGTGAGCTATGGAAAAACCAAGCAGACCTTTGTATTCGGGTTCAAAAAGTGGTAAGATTGCCTTGGATACATTTATCTGTAGGAATTATTTTTAGCGTCGAAATATTTAATTCTAGATATTTGCCCCCACCATCGTATATCGAGTATTCGACGCCGATGTCCAGAATGTGTAGCAGAATGTAACGCCGTAGAGAGAACAGAGGTCGGCCCTGTATGATATTTAAAAGTCACGAAAGCTACCATCCCCAAGCACGGCGTAATATATGTCAATTCGCGTCATTTAGCCGCAATTCGGGAACCGTGTGAGCTATTGAAAAACCAAGCCCTCCTTTGAATTCGGTACCAGTAAATGGTAAAATTTCGTCGGACTCTTTTAGCTAAAGGAATTATTTTTCCGACGTAATTTTTAATTATCGGTATTTGCCAACCATCGTAGTTCGAATTTAGAAGGCAGATGTCCAAAATTAATAGCATAATCGAACGGCACTTAGAGTAAGAGTATCGTCACAGTAGGTTATGTGAAATTCGCCAAGAACTGCTATCACCAAAGCGCCACGTCTTATGGTTCAATTCGCGACGTTAAACAGAAACACGGGCAACATGTGAGCTATTGAAAAACACAGCACACATTTGTATTCGGTATCAAAAATGGAAAGGTTTCCTTGAACACTTCTAGCTGTCGGAAATATTTCCAAGGTCATAATTTTTAAATATCAATATTTGCCCCATCCATGGTACTTAGAAAATTCTACGCCGACGTCCAAAGAGAATAGCAGAATCGAACGCCATAGAGAATACGAGTATCGTCCCAGTACGTTATGTGACAGTCGCGAGGAACTATTATCACTCAGCCGACGTTATATGTGTATATTCGCTTCGTTTTTCAGTAACACGGGAACCGTGTGAGATATTGAAGATCCAAGCACAGATTTGTATTCGGTACCAATAAAAGGTAAGATTTCGTTGGTCACATTTCGAATTAGGAATTATTTTTAACGTATAAATATATAGTTATCTGTATATGCCCCCACCATCGTTGTGTGAAAATTCGACGCCGATGTCCAGAATGCATAGCAGAAACGTAATCCATTTAGTGTACGAATATCGTACCGGTACGGTACGTGAAAAACGCGAAGAAATACTATCTCCAAGTGGCGACGTCATATGTGTATACTCGCTTCGGTTAACAGTAACACGGCAACCGTATGAGATATTGAAATACCAAGCAAACATTTATATTCGGGATAAAAAAATTGGAAGATTTCGTTGGATTCATTAAGATGAAGGAATTTTATTTAAATTCGAAATATTTAATTATCTGTATATTCCCCCACATCGTAGTTCGAAAATTCGGCGGCGATGACCAGAATTCGTAGCAGGATCGTACTCCATTTAGAGTACGAGTATCGTACCGGTACGTTACCTGAAAATCGCGAAGAAATACTATCTCCAAGCTGCGACGGTATATGTGTATATTGGCTTCGTTTAACAGTAACAGGGCAACGTTTGAGCGATTGAAAAAACACAGCACACCTTTGTATTCGGTATCAAGAAATGGTAATACTTCGTTGGTCACATTTAGTTTTAGGAATTATTTTTAAAGTCGAAATATTTACTTATCTGCATTTGCCCCACTATCGCAGTTCGAAACTTCGACGCCGATCTCCAGAATGCATAGCAGAATCGTGCTCCATTTAGAGTATGAGTACCGTACCGGTACGTTACGTGAAAATCGCGAAAAATAATATCTCTTATCGTGACGTTATATGTGTATATTCGCCTCGATTAACAGTAACACGGGAACCGTTTGAGATATTGAAAAAACAAACCACACATTTGTATTCGGTTCCATAAAAAAAGTAATATTTCGTTGGTAACTTTTATTTGTCTGAATTATTTCTAACGACGAAATATTTAATTATTTGTAATTTCCCCCACATCGTAGTTCGAAAATTCGACGCCGGTGTCCAGAATGCATAGGAGAACCGTACGCCATTTGGAGGACGAGAATTGTCTCAGTATGAAATGGGAAGGTCACGAAGAACTACTATAACCGTGTGCGACGTTATATGTGTATATTCGCTTCGTTTAACAGTAACATCGGCACCGTTTGAGGTTTGAATAACAAAGCACACCTTTGTATTCGGTACCAAAATATGGTAAGATTTCGTTGGTCACCTTAAGTTTTAGGAATTATTATTAACGTCGAAATATTAAATTATACGTACTTTCTCCCACCATCGTAGGTCGAAAATTCGTGGCCGACGTCCAGAATGCATAGCAGAACCGTGCGCCATTTAGAGGACGAGAATCGTCTCAGTATGATATGCGATGGTCGCGGAGAACTACTATAACCATGTGCGACGTTATATGTGTATATTCGCATCGTTTAACAGTAACACGGGAACCGTTTGAGGTATTGCAATATCAAACCACAACTTTGTATTCGGTACCAAAAAATGGTAAGATTTCGTTGGGAACATTTATTTGTTGGAATTATTTATTACAACAAAATATTTTATTATTTGTATTATCCCCAACATCGTAGTTCGAATATTCGACGCCGGCGTCCAGAATACATAGCAGAACCGTACGCCAATTTGTGGACGATACTAGTCCCAGTATGATATGCGAAAGTTGCGAAGAACTACAATAACCATGTGCGACATTATAGGTGCATATTCGCTGCGTTTAACAGTAACACGGGAACCGTTTGAGGTATTGCAATATCAAACCACACCTTTGTATTCGGTATCAAAAGAAGGTAAGATTTCGTTGGTCACATTTAGTTTTAGGAATTATTATTAACGTCGAAATATTCAATTATCCGTATTTTCCCCCACCATCGTAGTTCTTATATTCGACGCCGTCATCCAGAATGCATAGCGGAATCGTACTTCATTTAGAGTACGAGTATCGATGCAGTTTGTTATGTTAATGACGCGAAGAACTACTATCGCCTAGCCGACGTTATTTGTGTATATTTGCTTCGTTTAGCAGTAACACGGCAGCCGTGTGAGATATTGCAGAAACAACCACACATTTGTATTCTTTATTAAAAAATGGTAAGATTTCGTTGGACAGATTTAGTTTTAGGAATTATTTTTAAAGACGATATATTTAGTTATCTGTATATGCCCCCAACTACGTAGATAGAGAATTCGACGCCGATATCCAGAATGCCTAGCGGAATCATACTCCATTTAGAGTACGAGAATCGTACCGGTACATTACGTGAAAGTCGCGATCAAATACCATCTCCAAGCCCGACGTTGTTAGTGTACATTCGCTTCGTTTAACAGTAACACAGCAACCGTGTGAGATATTGAAGATCCAAGCACAACTTCGTTTTCGGTACAAAAAGAGGCAAGATTTCGGTGGTCACATTTAGTTTTAGAAATTAATTTTAACGTCGAAATTGTTAATTATTTGTGTTTGCCCCCACCATCTTAGTTCTAAAATACGTCGCCGTCGTCCAGAATACATAGCAGAATCGTACGCCATTTAGAGTACGAGAGTTGCCGCAGTATGTAATGTGAAAGTCGCGGAGAACTACTATCGCCTAGCCGACGTTATAGGAATATATTCGCATCGTTTAACAGTAACACGGCAACCGTGTGTGGTATTGAAGAAACAAGCACACCTTTGTATTCGGTTTCAAAGGTGGTAAGATTACGTTGGGAATATTTATTTGTAGCGATTATTTTTAAAGTCCAAATATTTAATTATCTGTATTTGCCCCCACCATTGTAGTTCGAAAATTCGGCGCCAATGTCCAGAATGCATAGCAGAATCGTACTCCATTTACAGTACGAGTATCGTACCGGTACGTTACGTGAAAATCGCTAAGAAATACTATCTCCTAGCGAGACTTTATATGTATATATTCGCTTCGTTTAACAGTAACACTGGAAACGTTTGAGCTATTGAAAAAACATACCACACCTTTGTATACGGTAACAAGAAATGGTAGGATTTCGTTGGGAACATTTATTTGATGGAAATATTTCTAACGACGAAATATTTAATTATCTGTATTTGCCCCCTTCATCGTAGTTCGAAAAGTCGACGCCGATGTCCAGAATGCATAGCAGAAATGTACTCCATTTAGAGTGCGAGTATCATACCGATACGTAACGTGAAAATCGATAAGAAATACTATCTCCAAGCGAGACGTTATATGTATATATTCGCTTCGTTTAACAGTAACACCGGAACTGTTTGACCTTGAATAACAAAGCACACATTTGTATTCGGTATATTGTTGGAATTATTTCTCACGACGAAATATTTAATTATCTGTATTTTCCCGCACATCGTCGTTCGAAAATTCGGCGCCGACGTCCAGAAAGCACAGCAGAATCAAAGACCATTTAGAGTACGAATATCGCCGCAGTTTGTTACGTGAAAATCGATATGAAATACTATCTCCCAGCGTGACGTTATATGTGTATATTCGCTTCGTTTAACAGTAACACCGGAACTGTTTGAGCTTTGAATAACAAAGCACACATTTGTATTCGGTACCCAAAAAAGGTAAGATTTCGTTGGTCTCATTTAGTTTTAGGAATTATTTTTAAAGTCGAAATATTTACTTATCTGTATTTGCCTCCACCAAAGTAGTTCGAAAATTCGACGCCGATATCCAGAATGCATAGCAGAATCATACTCTATTTTGAGTACGAATATCGCCGCAGAAAGTTATGTGAAAACGCGAAGTAATACTATCTCCAAGCGCGACGTTATATGTGTATATTCGCTTCGTTTAACAGTAACACGGGAACCGTTTGAGCTTTGAATAACAAGGCACACCTTTGTATTCGGTATCAGAAAAAGGTAAGATTTCTTTGGTCTCATTTAGTTTTAGCCATTATTTTTACGTCGGAATATTTAATTATCTGAATTTTTTCCCTCATCGTAGTCTGAAAATTCGACACCGGTGTCCAGAATGCATAGCCGATATGTACTCCATTTAGAGTAGGAGTACCCTTCCAGTACGTTACGTGAAAATCGCGAAGAAATAATATCTCTAGCGTGACGGTATCTGTTTATATTCTATTCGTTTAACTGTATCACGGGAACCGTTTGAGCTATTGAAAAAACAAACCACAACTTTGTTTCGGTTCCAAAAATAAGGTAAGGTTTCGTTGGTCACATTTAGTTTTAGTAATTATTTTACACGTCGAAATATTTAATTAACAGTATTTGCCCCCACATCGTAGCCCGTAAATTCGACTCCGATGTCCAGAATGCACAGCATAATCGTACTCCATTTAAGGTACGAGTATCGTACCCGTAAGTTTGGTGAAAATCGCCAAGAAATACTAGCTCCAAGCGATACGTTATATGTGCATATTCGCTTCGATGAAGAGTAATACGGGAACCGTTTTAGCTAATGAAAAAACGAACCAGAACTTTGTATTCCGTACGAAATAAAGGTAAGATTTCGTTGGTCACATTTAGTTTTAGGAATTATTTTTAACGTCGAAGTATTTAATTATCTGTATTTGCCCATACCATCGTAGTTCTTAAATTCGACGCCGTCCTACAGAATGCACTGCATAATCGTACGCCGATTAGAGTACGACAATTACCGCAGTAAGTTATGTGAAAGTCGGGAAGAACTACTATCGCCTAGCCGACGTTATAGGTGTATATTCGCTTCGTGTAACGGTAACAGGGCAACCGTGTGAGATATTGAATAACCAAGCACAACTTCGTACTCGGTACCAAAAGGAGGCAAGATTTCGATGGTCACATTTAGTATTGGGAATTATTTTTAAAGTCGAAATATATAGTTATCCGTATTTGCCACTACCATCGGAGAGAGAAAATACAACGGCGATGTCCAGAATGCATAGCAGAATCGTACTCCATTTAGAGTACGAGTATCGTTCCGGTACGTTTCCTGAAAATCGCCAAGAAATCCTATCTCCAAGCGCGATGTTATAGGTATATATTCGCTTGGTTTAACATTAACACGGAAACCGTTTGAGCTATTGAAAAAAGATACCACAACTTTGTATTCGGTACCAAAAAAAGGTAAGGTTTCGCTGGGAACATTTACTTGTTGGAATTATTTCGAATGACAAAATATTTAGTTATCTGTATTTGCCCCCACCATCCTAGAGAGATAATTCGACGCCGATGCCCAGAATGCATTGCAGAACCGTGCGCCATTTGTACAACGTGATTCGTCGCAGTATGATATGCGATGGTCGGAAGTAAGACTATAACCATGTGCGACGTTATATGTGTATTTTCGCTTCGTTTTACACTATCAGTGCAACCGTGTGAGATATTGAAGAACCAAGCACACCTTAATGTTCAGTATCAAAAAATTGTGAGATTTCGTTGGATACATTTAGTTTTAGGAATTATTTTTAACGTAGAAATATTTAATTATCTGTATTTTCCCCCACACCGTATTTCGCAAATTCGGCGCCGACGTCCAGAATGCATAGCAGAATCGTACTCCATTTAGAGTACGAGTATCGTACCGGTACGTTTCGTGAAAATCGCCAAGAAATACTATCTCCAAGCTCGACGTTATATGTGTATATTCGCTTCGTTTAACAGTAACACTGGAACCGTATGACCTATTGAAAAAACAAACCACAACTTTGTATTCGGCATCAAAAAATTGTAAGATTTCGTTGGTCACATTTAGTTTTAGGAATTATTTTCAAAGTCGATATATATAGTCACCTGAATTTGCCCCCACCAACGTAGAGAGAAAATTCGACGCCGATGTTCAGAATGGACTGCAGAATCGTACGCCATTTAGAGTACTACAATTGCCGCAGTATGTTGTGTGAAAGTCGCGAACAACTACTATTGCCCAGCCGATGTTAGAGGTTGATATTCCCTTCGTGTAACAGTAACACGGCAACCGTGTGAGATATGGAAGAACCAAGCACAGCTTCGTTTCGTGACCACAAAGAGGCAAGATTTAGTTGGTCACATTTATTTTTAGGAATTATTATTAACGTCGAAATATTTAATTATCTGTATTTTCCCCCACCATCGTTGTTCGAAATTTCGACGCCGACGGCCAGAAT
The DNA here is from genome assembly GCF_001263275.1 of Habropoda laboriosa. Lineage (NCBI taxonomy): Eukaryota > Metazoa > Arthropoda > Insecta > Hymenoptera > Apidae > Habropoda > Habropoda laboriosa. The sequence goes on along the minus strand of NW_017100769.1, from coordinate 13,212 downwards.
GCACAGCAGAATCAAACACCATTTATAGTACGGATATCGACGCAGTATGTTATGTGAAAGTCGCGAAAAACTACTATCGCCTAGCCGACGTTATTAGTGTATATTCGCTTCGTTTAACAGTAACACGGCAACCGTGTGAGCTATTGAAATAACAAACCCGAACATACTATTCGGTATCAAAAAATGGAAAGATTTCTTTGGTCACAATTAGTTTTAGCAATTATTTTAACGTCGAAATATTTAATTATCTGTTGTTTCTCCCACAACGTAGTTCGAAAATTCGACGCCGGAGTCCAGAATGCACAGCAGAATCGTAATACATTTCGAGTACGAGTATCGTACCGGTACGTTACGTGAAAATCGTGAAGGAATACCATCTCCAAGAGCGACGTTATATGTGTAACTTCGCTTCCTTTATCAGTAACACGGGAACCATTTGAGCTATTGAACATACAAACCACACCTTTTTATTCGGTACCAAAAAATGGTAAGATTACGTTGGGAACATTTAATTGCTGGTATTATTACTAACGACATAATATTTAATTATCTGTATTTTCTCCCACATCGTATTTCGAAAATTCGACGCCGGCGACCAGAATGCAAAGCAGAACCGAACGTCATTTAGGGGACACGAATCGTCTCAGTATGATATGGGAAGTTCGCGAAGTACTACAATATCCATATGCGAAGTTATATGTCTTTATTGGCTTCGTTACACGGTAACACCGGAACCGTTTGTGCTTTGATTAACCAAGCACACCTTTATGATCGGGGTCGAAAAATTGTAAGATTTAGTGCATGCATTTAGCCGAAGCTCTTATTTTTAAAGTCGAAATATTTAATTATCTGTATTTGCCCCCACCATCGTAGTTCTAAAATTCGACGCCGTCGTCCAGAATGCATAGCCGAATCATACTCTATTTTGAGTACGAGTATCGCCCCAGTATGTTATATGAAAGTCCCGGAGAACTACTATCACATAGCCGACGATATATTTTTATATTCGCTTCGTTTTACAGTAACACGGCAAACGTTTGAGATATTGAAGAAACAAGCACACCTTTGTATTCGGTATCAAGAAATGGTAAGATTTCTTTGGTCACGTTTAGTTTTAGGAATTATTATTGACGTCGAAATATTTAATAATCAGTAATTGCCCCCTCAATCGTAGTTCGAAAATTCGACGCCAATGTCCAGAATGCATTGCAGAAATGTACTGCATTTAAAGTATGAGTACCGTACCGATACGTTACGAGAAAATCGCGAAGAAATAATATCTCTAAGCCTGACGTTATATGTGTGTATTCGCTTCGTTGAACAGTAACAGGGCAACGTTTGAGCTATTGAAAAAACAAAACACACCTTTGTATTCGGTATCAAGAAATGATAATATTTCGTTGGTCACATTTAGTATTTGGAATTATTTTTAACGTCCAAATATTTAATTATCTGTATTTTCCTCCCACATCGTAGTTCGAAAATTTGACGCCGGTGTCCAGAATGCATAGCAGTATCGTACGCCATTTATATTACGAGTAACGTACCGGAACGTCACGTGAAAATCGCAAAGAAAAATATCTCCAAGCGCAGTTATATGTGTATATTCGCTTCTTTTAACGAGTACACGGGAACCTTTTGAGCTAATGAAAAAACAAACCACAACTTTGTATTCGGTACCAAAAAAAGGTAAGCTTTCGTTGGCCACATTTAGATTTAGGAATTACTTTTATCGTCGCAATATTTATTTAACTGTATTTGCCCCCACCATCGTAGATAGAAAACTCGACGCCGGCGTCCAGAATGCATCGCAGAACCGTGCGCCATTTAGAGTATGAATATCTCCGCAGTATGTTACGTTAATGTCGCGAAGAACTACTATCGCCTAGCTGACGTAATATGTGTATATTCGCTTCGTTTAACAGTAACATCGGCACCGTTGAGATTTGAATAACAACGCTCACCTTCGCATTCGGTACCAGAAAAAGATAAGCTTTCGTTGGGAACAATTATTTGTCGGGAACATTTTTAGAGTCGAAATATTTAGTTATCTGTATTTTCCCCCACCATCGTAGTTCGAAAATACGACGCCGACCTCTAGAAAGCACAGCAGAATCGTACTCCCAATAGAGTACGAGTATAGTACAGGTACGTAACGTGAAAAACGCGAAGAAATACTATCTCCAAGCGCGACGTTACATGTGTATATACGCTTCGTTTAACAGTAACCAGGCAAAACTTGTGAGATATTGAAATCTCAAACCACAACTTTGTATTCGGTACCAAAAAAAGGTAAAATTTAGTTGGATACATTTAGCTGAAGGAATTATATTTAAAGCAGAAATAATTAATCATCTGTATTTTACCCCACATCGTCGATCGAAAATTCGGCGCCGATGTCCAGAATGCATAGCAGAATCGTACGCCATTTAGAGTACGAGTATCGCCGCAGTGTGTTATGTAAATGTCGCGAAGAACTGCTATCGCCTAGCCGTCGTTATATGTGAACATTCACTTTGTTTAACGGTAACACGGGAACGGTTTGAGCTATTGAAAAAACAAACCACACCTTTGTGTCCGGAATAAAAAAAGGGTAAGATTTCGTTGGGCACATTTAGCTTTAGTAATTAATATTGACGTCGAAATATTTAATAATCTGTATTTTCCCACACCATCGTAGATCGAAAATTCGACGCCACGTCCAATATGCACGGCGGAATCAAACACCATTATAATACTAGTATCGTGCCGGTACGTTTAGTGAAAATCGCCAAGAAATACTATGTTGAAGCGAGACCTTATAGGTGCATATTCGCTTCGTTTTACAGTAACACGGGAACCGTTTGAGCTATTGAAAAAAGAATCCACTCCTTTGTATTCGGTACCAAAAAAAGGTAAGCTTTCGTTGGCCACATTTAGATTTAGGAATTACTTTTATCGTCGCAATATTTAGTTAACTGTATTTGCCCCCACCATCGTAGATAGAAAACTCGACGCCGGCGTCCAGAATGCACAGCAGAACCGTGCGCCATTTAGACGACGTGAATCGTCCCAGTATGATACGCGATGGTTCCGGAGAAATACTATAACCATGTGCGACATTATATGTGTATATTCGCATCCATTAACATTAACACGGGAACCGTTTGAGCTATTGCAAAAACAAACCACTCCTTTGTATTCGGTACCAAAAAAAGGTAAACTTTCGTTGGCCACATTTCGATTTTGGATTTACTTTTCTGTAGAAATATTCTGTTAACTGTATTTGCCCCCACCATCGTAGAGAGAATATTCGACGCCGATGTCTGGAATGCACAGCAGAAATGTACTCCATTTAGAGTACGAGAATCGTACCTGTGCGTTACGGGAAAATAGCGAAGAAATACTATCGCCTAACCGACGTTGTAGGTGTATATTCGCTTCGTTTAAAAGTTACACGGCAACAAAGTGAGCTGTTGAAAAAACAAACCACACCATTGTATACGGTACCAAAAAAAAGGTAAGATTTCGTTGGCGACATTTATTTGTTGGAATTATTTCTAACGACGAAATATTTTATCAACTGTATTTGCCCCCACATTGTAGTTCTTATATTCGACGCCGGCGTCCAGAATGCATACCAGCACCGTACGCCATTTAGAGGAAGAGAATCGTCACGGTATGATTTGTGAAGGTCCCGCAGAACAACTATAACAAAGTGCGATGCTATATGTGTATATTCGCTTCGTTTAACAGTAACACCGGAACCGTTTGTGCTTTGAATAACAAAGCACACCTTTATATTCGGGATCGATAAATTGTAAGATTTATTGAATACATTTATCTGAAGGAATTATCTTAAAGACGAAATATATAGTTATCTGTATTTGCCCCCACCATCCTAGAGAGAGAATTCGACGCCGATATCCAGAATGCCTAGCAGAATCGTACTCCATTTAGAGTACGATTATCGTACCAGTACGTTGCGTGAAAATCGCGAAGGACTAGTAACACCTAGTCGACGTTATATTTGTATATTCGCTTCGTTTAACAGCAACACGGCATCCCTGTATGATATTGAAAAAACAAACCATTCCTTCGTATTCGGTTTCAAAACAAGGTAAGAAGTGGTTGGGTCTATTTATTTGTTGCCATTAAGTCTAAAGTCGAAATATTTAATTATCTGTATTTTCCCCCACCATCGCAGTTCCAAAATTCGACGCCACGTCCAGAATGCATAGCGGAATCAAACACCATTAGAGTACGAATATCGCCGCATTATGTTATCTTAATGTCGCCAAGAACTACTATCGCCAAACCGACGTTATAGGTGTATATTATCTTCGTTTAACAGTAACACGTGAACCGTTTGAGCTATTGAAAAAACAAACCACACGCGCACGGTTCTGCTATGCATTCTGGACATCGGCGCCGAATTCTCGAACAACGATGGTGGGGGAAACACAGATAACTAAATATTTCGACGTTAAAAATAATTCCTAAAACTAAATGTACCCAACGAAATCTTATCTTTTTTCGGTAGCGAATACAAAGGTGTGCTTTGCTTTTTTGGTACCGAATGCAAAGGTGTGCTTTGCTTTTTCAGTAGCCCAAACGGTTCCCGTGTTACTCTTAAAGGAAGCGAATATATACATATAACGTCGCACATGGTTATAGTAGTTCTTCGCATCCTTCGCATATCATACTGCGTCGATTCTCGTCCTCTATATGGCATACGGTTCTGCTATGCATTCTGGACGCGGCGCCGAATTTTCGAACTACGATGGCGGGGGCAAATACAGATAACTAAATATTTCGTGGTTAGAAATAATTCCAACAAATAAATGTACCCAACGAAGTCCTACCTTTTTTTGTTACCGTATACAAAGGCGTGGTATGTTTTTTCATTAGCTCAATCGGTTCCTGTGTAAATGTTAAACGAAGCGAATATTCACATATAATGTCGGGCTTGCTGATGGTATTTCGTTGGGAACATATATTTGTAGGGGATATTTTTAATGTCGAAATATTTTGCTATCTGATTTGTCCCCACCATCGTAGTTCGAACTTTCGACACCGATGTCCAGAATGGATAGCAGAACCGTACGCCATTTACAGGAAGAGAAGAGTCCCAGTATGATGTTCGAACGTCGCGAAGTACTACTATATCCATGTGCGACGTTATATGTGTATATTCGCTTCGTTTCACAGTAACATCGGCACCGTTTGAGGTTTGTATAACAAAGCACACCTTTGTATTCGGTATCAAAAAATGGTAAGATTTCGTTGGGAACATTTATTTGGTGAAATTATTTCTAACGACGAAATATTTTATTATTTGTGTTTTCCCCCACCATCGTAGTTCTTATATTCGACGCCGGCGTCCAGAATGCATAACAGCAACGTACGCCATTTAGAGGAAGAGAATCGTCACGGTATGATTTGCGAAGGTCGCGCAGAACTACTATAACCATGTGCGACGTTATATGTGTATATTCGTTTCGTTTAACAGTAACACGGCAACCGTGTGAGCTATAGAAATAACAAACCCAAACTTTGTATTCGGTACCAAAAAAAGGTAAGATTTCGTTGGATACATTTAGCTGAAGATATTATATTTAAAGTCGAAATATTTATATGACCTGTATTTTCACCCAAATCGTAGTTCGTAAATTCGACACCGTCGTCCAGAATGCATAGCAGAATCATACGCCATTTAGAGTACGAGAATTGCCGCAGTATGTTATGTGAAAGACGCGAAGAACAACTATCGCCAAGCGGACATTATAGGTGTATATTCGCTTTGTTTAACACTAACACGCCATCCGAGTGAGACATTGAAGAACCAAGAACACATTTATATTCGGGATTAATAAATTCTAAGATTAAAGCTATAGAAATAACAAACCCAAACTTTGTATTCGGTACCAAAAAAAGGTAAGATTTCGTTGGAAACATTTAGCTGAAGATATTATATTTAAACAGGAGATATTTAATTATCTGTATTTGCCACCACAATCGTAGTTCGAAAATTCGACGCCAATGTCCAGAATGCATAGCAGAAATGTACTCCATTTAAAGTACGAGTATCGTACTGGTACGTTTCGTGAAAATCGCCAAGAAATACTATCACCTAGTCGACGTTATATTTGATTATTCGCTTCGTTTAACGGCAACACGGCAACCGTGTAAGATATTGAAAAAACAAACCACTCCTTCGTATTCGGTTCCAAAAAAAGGTAAGATTTGGTTGGGTCTCTTTATTTTTTGCCATTATGTCTAAAGTCGAAATTTTTAATTATCTGTATTTTCCCCCACCATCAGAGTTCGAAAATTCGACGCCACATCCAGAATGCATAGCAGAATCAAACAGCATTAGAGTACGCATATCGCCGCAGTATGTTATGTGAAAGACACGAAGAAATACTATCGCCTAGTCGACGTTATTGGTGTATATTCCCTTCGTTTAACAGTAACACGGCAACGGTGTGAGATATTGAAGAAACAAGCACACGTTTATATTCGGGATCAAAAAATTGTAAGATTTCGTTGGATACATTAAGCTGAAGGAATTTTATTTAAATTCGGAATATTTAATTATCTGTATTTGCCCCCAACAAACTAGTTCGAAAATACGACGCCGATGTCCAGAATGCATAGCAGAATCAAACAGCATTAGAGTACGCATATCGCCGCAGTACGTTACGTGAAAATCGCGAAGAATTACTATCTCCAAGCGCGAAGTTGTAGGTGTATATTCGTTTTGTGTAACAGTAACACGGGACCTTTAGATCTATTGAAAAAACAGAACACACCTTTGTTTTCGGTACCAAAAAAAGGTAAGATTTCGTTGGAAACATTTATTTGTTGGAATTATTTCTAACGACGAAATATTTTATTATTTGTGTTTTCCCCCACATCGTAGTTCGAAATATGACGCCGGCGTCCAGAATGCATCGGAGAACCGTACGCCATTTAGAGAAGGTGAATCGTCCCAGTATGATATGCGAAGGCCGCGAAGAACTACTATAACCAGGTGCGGTGTTACATGTGTTTATTCGCTTCGTTTAACAGTAACAGGGCAACGTTTGAGCTGTTACGTACGCAGACTAGCCGACACGGCGGCGCCGAGACATCCGCCTAGAGCACACCCCCTTGAGATAAAGTAAACGAACGCACTTCGGTCTCATGGGAAAATTAGCGCCCCCACCACCCAAAAAGTACAAATTTTGGAGTATATAAGGGCATGATTTTCGGGGCTCAGGGGCAGTTACAGTTCAGAGTTACCCTGAACGTTAAAGTAGGACAGTAACTGTATAGTCATCGTTCGACACGAGCAAGATCGGGCTCAATTCCCTTTCGAGCAACCCAGTATAATACTAAATTCGTAAGTGTCAACTAGACATACTTGTCTACGACGTCCCCGCGTACTGACCGTGTAAAGTCGAGATGGAAGATTCTTGCTCAGCCAAGAATCAACCATTGTAATTCATATTTAAACATTGTAATCTTATTGTAACCACAATTGAATATTATTAGAATATTGTTGTTGTAGAATTGCTTAGCCTATATTCTATGAACCATCTCCTCGTAACATTTGTAACGGAATTGCTAGACTCACAAAGGATATATCCTAACCGCTCGAGGTATATCCGACATTACGGTACGTACTGTCCTCACAATAACCACACCTTGTCCATCCTTTGGAGAACGGCGTATATACCACGTACGCCGACGGTACCAATTCTATCGGACTTGTTGGAGAACGACGTCGAACCACTTGCGTTGAACGTTCTGACCGGTCCACCACCCCACACCGTCAACGCCTACGTTGAACCTCCAACCTTTTACATCCCTTGGAGAACGGCGTATATACCACGTACGCCGACGATTCCAATCCCGTCGGACTTGTTGGAGAACGACGTATATACCACGTACGTTGAATGTTCTGACCGGTCCACCAACCTCTTGTCGTTTACCACACACCAACCCTTGTCCATCCTTTGGAGAACGGCGTATAAACCACATACGCCGAAGGTTCCAATCCTGTCGGATTTGTTGTCAACAACGTATCACCCTCATACGGTGATCGTTTTGACCGATCCACAAACAGAAACAAGTTTTACGCTCCATGTGCGGACAAGACCGCGTAAACCCGTAACATACCATTCGATAGCTTACTAAAAGAAAACATTTGACATTTACTTTCAATCCTTTAGTTCGACCTAAGGGGTAGTTACAGAATGGTTTATATTCATCAGTTTTTGGACTATTTTCCCTATTTAGTTGTTCGCAAAAAATTTTGAAAAAAAATCTGGCACATTGCGTATACGCATACACATGTTAGGGAATTATCCCGATTTTTTTGTTGCAAATCCCAGTTGTAAAAACTAAAAAACGCAAAAAAGCGGATATCTTCTGAAATATTAAAGCCACTACTTTTATATTTATTTAGCAGCAGCATCTTAACATAACTATTATCCTCAATTTTTTTTCAAATTTTTTGACAAGGTATGCCGTAGTTAAAAAAATTAGAAACCGATTTTTTTTAAGGTATTTTGACGCGAAAAAGTAACTTCTATTTTGAATTTTTATATTTTCTTTATTCAATGTGTACATTACACAATCTTAAAGATTGTTAAATTCGAAAGAACCATATTTGGAATTGACGTGGTGTGAAATAACTACTCGTAGGCTGTGTAACCAAAAATATATATTTATTTTATTTCAATTAACACTTAAACTAATTTTCATACGTAACACGGGTACCGTTTGAGCTATTGAAAAAACAAACGACACCTTTGTATTCGGTACCAAAAAAAAGGTAAGATTTCGTTGGGGACATTTATTTGTTGGAAGTATTTCTAACGACGAAACATTCAATTATTTGTATTTTCTGCCAAATCGTAGATCGAAAAATCGACGCCGGCGTCCATAATGCACAGCAGAATCGTACTCCCTTTAGAGTACGAGTATTTTACCGGTACGTAACGTGAAAATCGCTAAGAAATACTATCTCAAAGCGCGACGTTATATGTGTATATTCGCTTCGTTTAACTGCTACACGGGAACCGTTTGTGGTAATGAAAAAACAAACAACACCTTTGTATTCGGTACCAAAAAAAGGTAAGATTTCGATGGGAACATTTAACTGTTGGAATTACTATTAATGACGAAATATTTAATTATCTGTATTTTCCTACACCATCGTAGTTCGAAAATTCGACGCCGACGTCCAGAATTCATTGCAGAATCAAACACCATTTAGTGTACGAATATCGCCGCAGTATGTTATGTGAAAGTCGCGAAGAACAACTATCGCCTAGCGGTCGTTATAGGTGTATATTCGCTTCGTTTAACAGTAACACGGTGCCCGTGTAAGATATTGAAGAAACAAGCACACTTTTATATTCGGGATCAAAAAAATTGAAGGATTTCGATGGATACATTTAGCTGTAGGTATTATTTTGAAAATCAATATATTTAATTATCTGCATTTGACACACCGTCAAAGTTCGTAAATTCGACGCCCATGTCCAGAATGCATAGCAGAAATGTACTCCATTTCGAGTATGAGTACCGTAGCGGTGCGTCATGTGAAAATCTCGTAGGAATACTACCTCCCAGCGTGACGTTATATATGTATATTCGCTTCGTTAAACAGTAACACGGCAACCGTGTGAGATAATGAAGAAACATGCACACCTTTGTATTCGGTAACAAAAAAAGGTAAGATTTCGAAGGAAACATTTATTTGTAGGGTATATATTTAATGTTGAAATATTTAATTATCTGTATTTTTCCCCACCATCGTAGTATGAAAATTCGACGCCGATATCCAGAATGCATTGCAGGATCGTACTACATTTAGTGTACGAGTATCGTCCCGGTACGTTACGTGAAAGTCGCGAAGTAATACTATCACAAAGCGAGACGTTATATGTGTATACTTCGTTTTACAGTAAAACAGGAATCGTTTGATCTTTCGAAAAAACAAACCACACCTTGTATTTGATTCCTCAAGAAGGTAAGGTTTCGTTGGATACATTTATTTGAAGGGAATATCTTTAAAGTCGAAATATTTTGTTATCTTTATTTTCCCCCAAAATCGTTGTTCGTAAATTCGACGCCGGCGTCCAGAAAGCATAGCAGAATCGTACGCCATTTGGAGGACGAGAATCGTCCCAGTATGATATGGGAAGGTCGCGACGAACTACTTTAACCATGTGCGGCGTTGTAGGTGAATATTCGTTTTGTTTCGTTTAACATTAACACGGGAACTGTTTGAGCTATTGCAAAAAGAAACCACTCCTTTGTATTCGGTACCAAAAAAAGGTAAGATTTCGTTGGGAACATTTATTTGTTGGAATTATATCTAAGGACGAAATATTTAATTATTTTTATTTTCCCCAACTTTGTAGTTCGAAAATTCGACGCCGGCGTCCAGAATGCATAGCAGAAGTGTACTCCATTTATATTAGAAGGATCGTCCCAGTATGATACGCGAAGGTCGCGAAGAAATTTTATAACCATGTGCGACGTAATGTATGTATATTCGCTTCGTTTAACAGTGACACGGGAACCGCTTGAGCTATTGAAAACGAAACCACACCTGCGTATTCGGTACCAACAATAGGTAAGATTTCGATGGGAACATTTAACTGTTCGAATTACTATTAATGACGAAATATTTAATTATCTGTATTTTCCCCACCATCGTAGTTCTTATATTCGACGTCGACATCCAGAATGCATAGCAGAATCGTACTCCATTTAGAGTACGAGTATCGTGCCGGTACGGTGCGTGAAAGTCGCGAAGCATTACTATCTCCATGCGCAACGTTATATGTGTATATTCGCTTCGCATAACAGGGACACGGGAACCGTTTGAGCTATTGAAAAAACAAACCACACCTTCGTTTTGGGTACCAAAAAAAGGTAAGAATTCGTTGGGAACAAATATTTAGAGAGAATAATTTAAAGTCGAAATATTTAATTATCTGGGTTTTCCCCCATCATCGTACTTCGAAAATTCGTCGCCGGTGTCTAATATGCATAGCAGAACCGTACACCATTTAGAGAACGTGAATCGTCCCAGTATGATATGCGAAGGTCGCGTAGAACTATGAGTACCATGTGCGATGTAATGTATGTGTATTCGCTTCGTAATACAGTAACACGGGAACCGTTGGAGCTTTTGAAAAAACAAACCACAGCTTTGTAATCGGTACCAAAAAAAGGTAAGATTTCGTCGGTCACATTTAGTTTTAGGAATTATTTTTAACGTCGAAATATTTAATTATCTGGATTTTCCCCCACATCTTAGTTCGAAAATTCGACGCCGATGTCCAGAATGCATAGCAGAAACGTACTTAATTTCGTGTACGAGTATCGTACCGGTGCGTTGCGTGAAAATCGCGAAGAAATACTACCTCCAACCGCGGCGATATAGGTGTAAATACGCTTCGTTTATCAGTAAGAGGGCAGCCGTGTGAGATATTGAAGAAACACGCCACACTTTTGTATTCGGTACCAAAAAAAGGTAAGGTTTCGTTGGGAACATTTATTTGTTGGATTATTTAGAACGACGAAATATTAAATTATTTGTATTTTCCCCAACATCGTTGATAGAAAATTGGACGCCGACATCCAGATTGCATAGCAGAACCGTGCGCCATTTAGAGTACGAGAATTGCCTCAGTATGTTATGGGAAAGTCGCGAAGAACTATTATCGCCTAGCCGATGTTATATGTGTTCATTCGCTTCGTTTAACAGTAAGACCAGAACCGTTTGAGCTTTGAATAACCAAGCACACGTTTGTGTTCGGTATCCAAAAAAGGTAAGATTTCGTTGGGAACATTTATTTGTTGGAATTATTTCTAACGACGAAATATCTAATCATCTGTATTTTCCCCCACATCGAAGTTCGAAAATTCGACGCCGGCGTCCAGAATACATAGCAGAACCGTACGCCATTTAGAGGACGCGAATCGTCCCAGTACGATATGTGATGTTCGCGAAGTACTACTATAACCATATGCAACGTTCTATGTGTATATTCGCTTCGTTTAACAGTAACACGGAAACCGACTGAGATATGGAAGAACCAAGCACACCTTTATATTCGGGATCATAAAATTGTAAGATATACTGTCTACATTTAGCTGAAGGAATTATTTTTAAAGACGAAATATTGAATTATTTGTGCTATCCCCGACATCGTAGTTCGAAAATTCGACGCCACGTCCAGAATGCATAGCAGAATCAAACACAATTAGAGTACGAATATCGCCGCAGAATGTTATGTGAAAGTCGCGAAGAACTACTATCGCCTAGCCGACGTCATATGTGTATATTCTCTTCGTTTACAGTAACACGGCAACGTTTGAGCTATTGAAAAAGCAAAGCACACAGTTGTATTCGGTACCAAAAGAAGGTAATGTTTCGTTTGTCACATTTAGTTTTAGGATCTATATTTAACGTCGAATTATTTAATTATCTCTATTTGCCCCCACCATCGTAGTTCTTATATTCGACGCCATCGTCCAGAATGCATAGCAGATTCGTATGCCATTTAGATTACGAAAATTGCTGCAGTATGTTATGTTAATGTCGCGGAGTTCTACTATCGCCTAGCCGACGTTATAGGTGTATTTTTGCTTCGTTTAACTGTAACAGTGCAACCGTGTGATATATTGAAGAACCAAGCACACCTTTATACACGAATCAAAAAATTGTAAGATTTCCTTGGTTACATTTAGCTGAAGGATGAATTATATTTAAAGTCGAAATATTTAATAATCTGTTGTTTCTCCCACATCGTAGTTTGAAAGTTCGACGCCGGAGTCCAGAATGCATATCAGAATCATACTACATTTCGAGAGCCCAAATCGTTCCGGTACGTTACGTGGTAATCGCGAGGAAATAATATCGCATGCGTGACGGTATTTGTGTATATTCTATTCGTTTAACTGGTACACGGGAACCGTTTGAGGTAATGAAAAAACAGACCACACCTTTATATTCGGTACCAAAAAAAGGTAAGATTTCATTGGATACATTTAGCTGAAGGAATTATTTGTAACTACGAAATAATTAATCATTTGTGTTTTCTCCCACCATCGTAGATCGAAAATTCGGCGCCGATGTCCAGAATGCATTGCATAAGCGTACTCCATATAGAATACGATAATTGCCACCGTCTGTTATGTGAAAGTCGCGAAGAACTACTA
>NW_017100768.1:598930-600402 GCF_001263275.1 Habropoda laboriosa | reverse complement strand
AACGGTAGTCGCCTTATACAATTGTACGATACAATTAGCGATAGTAGCATTTTTCAAATAATACTTTTCTAACAACTAATTCACCAACTAGAATATACAAATTACAGCTTGACTAACGTCCTTACAGAAAAAGAGTATTTCAGAGAAGTTTTTGTTCAATGAAGGATAAAAGAAAGAAATATTCAAACAAAATTTATTCATACAAATGTCACATATACAGTCAATATGCGCAGGCTAGAAAAGGCTGATGGAATCTTCTCGGCAAATTGAGCTGCAACAGAATAGCGAAGATTTTTTTAATTCATAGGGATTTAAACAAAAAATCATTATTTAAAAAATGCCGTCATATTGAATAGTAGAATAGTAACGGCATTGTAACTTTCATTACTGTTTCGCCCCCCAACACATCTGTTTAATAAAACTCGACTATTTAACCCTTTGCACTCCAAGCATTTTTTGATAAGATTAGGTAGCAATTTTAGTGTACTTTTGCAGTGAAACTTTTGAAAATATAAAGATTTGCTAAGAAAGAAAAGATTTCTAATATTAAAAAACTTGAATTTTACATTTCTAAGTTCTCCAGAGTAATGAAGCATGTCGTTCGAGTTCGTAATTAGCTTCAGCGCAACTATTAGAACCTTTTGGACAAAACATATGTTGCGAAGAAATCGGAATCCTTGTTCCTCCTAATTGCTAGTCCGTCGTAAGATGACCTTTTCTTGCCTGAGTAAAACATATCTTAGAATAACTTGAAACATATCTTAGGATAACTTGAAACATATCTTAGAATAACTTGAAACATATCTTACAAGACACTTAAAACTATCAATTTATGAAAACTCAGAAGAGCCCTTAATTGTGCGTGTCTATCATAATTACAAGTGAAATCCAGCAGAAGAATATGTCCTTTGCAGATGCCAGCCTCCAAAGTTTGTTCCAGTTAAGATTGTATATTTCCTAAAATAAATGTACCACAAAAAGATTAATACTGTTGATTTCAACTATGTTGCACTTATCGCTAATACTAATTCAACGTTCACTCTTACACGCTTATCCCAATTCCAAATGCAGAGTATTCCAACAATAAAAAACACACACATTGAGTTACACCTGGAATAGAAATATACGTACCATACGATTTTTACAATTCACCACCTTCTAACCTTTCTGCCAGTTGTTGCGAAATGTCGAAATTAATACCTTATATTAGTATAAAAGAATTTATAACAATTGTTTGGAGCTACTTACTTATTTCAAGTTCCTTTCGCTGGACTGTGAATCCAAAGGCGGCAAATGTGAATAAACTGTCCTTGATAATTATGACGTACGATTTCCTTGCATCTTTGGTACTGCGTTAAGTAAGAAAATTCAGTTTTACAGATTAAATCGAAAATTGTTATCGAATCTTTGAACCGTAAACTTACCGCCTAAACGAAATACATAACCTCGTCCGTACGTACAACGTCGTTCGC
>NW_017100768.1:593227-597977 GCF_001263275.1 Habropoda laboriosa | reverse complement strand
CTGCCATCTATGAGCTGTTGCTAGAAGCTTCAGTTTTCGTACCTGCTGTTAGATGGCACCTGCGGAAGAGTTTGACGTACGAATTGTCCTTTTCTTCCCTATCTGTACGTCCAATTTATAATGTCAATTGTTTCTGCGTCAGTTTGCGTAGGTACAGGTAGAGGGCACGAAGTGGGCTTCCGTTCTTTTTCCGGGTCTGTAATTTAAATTTACTCTAACAAAATTTCACTTAACCCTCTATGGGCCGAATATTTCTCTTGACTGTAAAAGAATTTATGTAACGTGAAATTAGCAAATGTCGACCTATAAAGGCAGAATAACAGTGAATTCAGCAGTTTCGACAATTCTATCATAACGAATACATATTGTAACTTTGAAGTAACAACGGTTATCAAGAAAGATAATAAGGAGACATTGTACAACAAGACGTTTATGCCATTTTGTGGAAGAAAGTTCAATTGTTTAATAAAATATCGATATATTAGTATGTGCCTTGAAAGTTACACGGGCCCATAGAGGGTTAAATTGATTGGTTTAGATAAAAGTATACTCTAGTTCCCCTGACAGATGTGTAATTCAAATATTTGAGTTCAAATTACATACTCATATGGATTATTAGAATCACTACACAGATAATTTATATATTAAAATGAATACACCTCCACGCGGTGTTATTTCTTGGCGTACAATTGTTCAGCGAATCGTCGTGATAGGTAACCTGTTGGTTACGCAGCAAGTAATACGATCGAGACGTGACGGATAAAACGAAAGGGTTCGATCGAATAGACGTTCGCAAATTCGTCGATACATCGACACACCAGCGATATATTCCGTTTGAATTCTTTGAAAAAAGAGCTTTCGTTTCCCTTTTTCAAAAAAATAGGTACATTGATTCGAATTTTCGGAAACAACCAGTCCATTCAAGGAAGGTCAGTTTTTTTTTAAACATATCAACGACGTTCCGACAATTTTTTTATTTTCGGGTTAGTTTTTTTTTAGAAACATATTCCCTAGGGTTTGTCCTTCCGAGTTGTGTTAGTTTTTTTTTTTTTTTAAGAAAAATATTCCCTAGGGTTTGTCTTTCCGAATTGGGTTAGTTCTTTCTTTAGAAAAATATTCCCCAGTGTTTGTCTCTCCGAGTTGCGAATTAGTTTCTTTTACAAGCATATTTGCGAGGTCTTATCGACGAAGATTCGATCGACGTAAGATTCAATTATCGATTACTTTATAAACCGATTATTTCGTATCAACCAAGATTTAACCCTTTTCCGCTTTATTTTTTAGAAGAATATTCTCATATTGCCGACACGGTTATTTATCGGCGTTCTTATCTCCCGACTTTGGGAGAAAAAGCCCGAAGACCGTTACAACTATTTCGGCCCGATTCCGAAGCATCTTTTAAAATAGAAAAAAAGAGAAAGAAGAAGGAAATAAAGAAAGAAAGAAGGAAAGAAAGAAAGAAAGTAAGAAAGTAAGAAAGAAAGTGACGAAAAAGTTTGTCAAGTTAAAAGTACTTGACCTATTTTATGTTCCCATACATAAGTACATTCATCTTTCCAAGAAAATTAAAATGAAATTTTATTTGAAATTTACATATGCGCTTGGTATTCGAATCTTGCTTGTAGATCCTCTTTTCTTTAGTTACTCGTCGTACAAGATTTATTAAAAATAATCGTGGTACTACGTATATGTCACGTTTATAATACAAATTATAGTCCACGTTTCACGTAGGCGTAATATTGCACCAGTTAACTATGTCGTTGTTGACATATTCTTACACGTAGTATATTTGGTAACTGCTATACGTAGTACAATTCTTCTAGAAGATTGTTCGTCGTAACCGCCTATACCGTTGTTGATGTTGTTGTCGTCGTTGTCGTCGTCGTCGTCGTCGTCGTCGTCGTCGGTCCTTTTGGTTTGATCATCATGGTGGCACGTTTCAAGGTGTAATCCCAACCTCTCCAGCGGAACCATACGATACCTTGTCGAGCTGTCAAATCTTGAGGATCGTTCAAGTAGAGACCGTTTAATCCCCGTCCGCACGACTTCCACCACCATCCTCCCTTCAGCATAGAAGCGCAATTCAACGAGGACCTGTCGTTGTCCCTTGAAATTTCAAGTTGTTTCGTAAATTGCACGGAAAGTTTTCGGAAGGAATTGTTACCTGTTGTACGTGGAGAATGGACTGTTGTTCGAACCGTACCAAGGATCGTTCAACGAATCTCCCGCATTTCCGTCGTAGCCGTCGATCTCCAATTTGTAATATTCTCCCTCCGAATAGATTTTGAAATGAGAATACTGAGCGAACCTGAGAGAAAAAGATTGCTCTCCGTACTTTCTATCGTACACTTGTTGTAAAAATCTTACCTTTTGTTACCTTCGAAATCTTCCAGTTCCACTCTGAGCGTGTAATCTTCGTTGTTCGTTAACATATATATGTTTTCGTTGCCGAGCCAAAATTCTCTAGCAGGGTCCCCGAAACCGTTCTTGTAATCCGCCCAATCTCGATTGAAATTCTCTCTTGGCTCGCCGAAGTCGTCTCTTCTTTGAATCACCTGAATTTGTTGAACGTTACTTTACTACCACGTACTTTACCGTAAAAATACAGTACTTTACCGTCCATCCTCCTTCCGCGATATCTTGTTCGCAATAAACCTTGAGGAACCAATAAGTTGTTCCACGAATTTGAAGATAATAAACACCGCTGTCTCTCATGCCTGCGTTTGATAAATCGACGCACGAGTATCCCTGTGAAAAATGTAACGGTTGACGAAATTTGTGTATAACGGCTGATAAACAACTACTTACCTTAACGTCCTTGTAACTGAGAAACGCGTCGGTGGTAAAGGTTGAATTTGCCGGACTTGGTTTATTTTTTACACTTGGAAATATAACGCCACGATTTTTAGACGAGGATCGTTGAGAGCTAGAGGGACTACTGGTAGTTGAACCGATCGAGTTATTGTTGGTACCGGCGATGTTGTTCAAATTGTTATTCACGGTATTCGACGAAGTCGAAGAAGACATGGACATTGAAACCGACGACGAAACAATCGTAGTTGGCGTAGCCGGTAGAATGGTAGTTTCGGTTGGTACATCTTCCGATAATCCCACGTATCTGGATAAAAACAAGTTTCTTTTTCATACGGGGCAAAGAGATGAGAATGGTTAGTACGTGTTTAAATTCGAATCGTACTCGACGAGTCGATCGATCGTGGGATCGAGAAGCAGTTCCGCGGGGATTGGACGTTGAGCGAGGCTGGCAACGTCGTCCTCTTGCTTGCGCAACCTATTTTCCACTCCTTCCAAATTTTCGATGATCTTGTTCGTTTTCGATCTTAGATCCGCGTGGATTTCGTTGATCGCCCTTTCTTGCCTTTGAGTTTGCGTAAGCAGTTCGTCGGATTTTGGCAGTAGGTCGTCCACGGTACTACTACTACTACTACTACTACTACTACTACTACTACTACTACTACTACTACTACTACTACTACTACTACTACTACTACTACTACTACTACTACTACTACTACTACTACTACTACTACTACTACTACTACTACTACTACTACTACTACTACTACTACTACTACTACTACTACTACTACTACTACTACTACTACTACTACTACTACTACTATTCTCACTTACCACCACGTTCCAAACTTGGTCCATTTTTTCCGAAACAGTCAGCATCGGATACTGCTTCGGTGGTGGTTCGGTGGTGGTTGTTGCTGTTGTTGTCGTCGTGAGATTGAACATTTGCGTCCCTCTTATCGCGTCGTGCACGTCCGTCATCATGTTGTAAATAGTTCCCAAACGATCGGAAACCAGATTCACGTGGAACTGTAATTTCCTATCCATGTTATTCGTCGCTTGCCTTAAATTTTCAATCTCGATCGTAATGTGATTTATTACTTCGTTGCTCATCGCTTTCGTGATTTCGATTACGCTCATACTGACTGGCTTTTTCTCACTCGCTTCGGCGTTTATGTCGTCGATTTGTAAAAGATTGTTATCCAGTTGATTTTTCAAGTCGATCAATTTATTATCGATATCCGATACCTTCTGATCGAGCGACAGTAATTGTTCACCGAGGGTCTCGGACGATGGATTTTCCCGTTTGTGATGAACCGTCGTTTGCGAGCCTGCTCGACGAATCGTACGTATGTATGGATGTACACGATCTACTAGAATTAACGTTGCATTTACACATACCGCTTTTCGTTTCGTCGGTAGACGCTGGATGGAAAAGCTTCAGGTCCAAAGTTCGTAGCTTCGTAATAACCGCGTCGGTTTTATCGATATTATCGTTCACGCGCGAATCCAAAGCTTCTACTCTTCTTGTCAAATGTTCCACCGCTTTGTCCAAATTTTCGATTCGCTGTAATTTCGATTCCAAAGTCGAAACTATCACCTCGAAAACGTTGAAAAGGTATTGTTCCCTGGAAAGAAATTTTCGAGCGAAACCTTAGAAACTCGTTCCCCTAACCACCCCACTTTTCTACAGTTTTCTACTTAAGATAGAGCTTTCAACCTAAAAACGGATGTATCCTTTCTCCTGCTACCGTGTAATTTTACGCAATTCGTTTGCAGGTAGGTCAATAGTCTGTGCTTACTACCGTCCTTTCGAATCTTACGATATACATAAAACGTGTTTGTAATATGGTATAATTTGAAAGTTCAACAGCATTTTGAAAATTTACTATTTCCTATGTACAATTTTACTTTTATCTAAGTAGGTATGTAA
>NW_017100768.1:531283-593205 GCF_001263275.1 Habropoda laboriosa | reverse complement strand
TCTACATTTGTCGTTGTCAGTTTTAATATTTCGAACATCGCGATGACACGACTGACGATAGATGGTTTACGGTGAAAGTAAGCACGAATTGTAGTAAAAGTAGTCTACGTAGAGCGAACCGAAAGGATAAAAACTAGCAAGCTAGGAATAGTTTAGATAACTTCCGCGAAAGAATACGAGGGAAATGATTCGAACGGAACGAGAAGCATGAAACGGGTATGCGATGGAACGGACTAACCAACGAAGACCTCGAGCATCGTTTGTTCAGAATTTCATTCGTTTCGTGGAAAAGACTGTTATGTAAATAGTGTACACCGATCGGTGATCCTTCCGAGGAATCTAGTGGAACTTGCACAACCTTATATTGTCATAACTAGATCTCGCAGATTTGTTACGCAACCGAAGAGGGAAACTGGTGCCCCACGTCGTCCTTTCTATCCTTGCGATCTAATCGATTCTCTCTTTCTATTCTCTTCGTGTCCTTGTTAACAATGTCCAGATACAATTACCAACACCGTTCGTACTTGTCCCAAATACACGTTGACAGTACTATCCCTGAAGAGAAGAGACAGAGAGAGAGAGAGAGAGAGAGAGAGTATACGTGACATTGGTGGAAAGAATCGGAAGATAAAAGGCTTTCACCAAATTTAAACGTCTAATGTAACGTCGTGCCTTTACATTTGAATATCAATTAGAGAAATTGGACAGATGAATTTTTCCAGTTGGTGCATTCGAAGGGAAACAAAGTCGACAGTTAACAGTTGGTACAATTCGTAGAATTTCATTACGTAAGGAAGAAAAATATTCCACGGAAGGTCCGCTGCTGCTGCTGCTGCTGCTGCTACTGCTACTATTAAAAACCAGACCTTTCGCGTTGTTTTGCCAAGTTACATAAGCGAAAGTTTAACACGAGCCGACAGAACGACAACAGAACGCGAGACAACGCGACACGAGGATTTATAGTTGTATATCGTAGGTGTACGGTGGTACACACCGTGCGAATCGAGAGGATGAAAAGAGAAAGCGAGAAAAAGGTGAGTACAAACCTGTTTGAGACAATAGCGGAAATACTTACTTCGATCCAAGTATTTACGTTTTGCTCTTATTAGCGACGCAAGATTGTAACAAACACTTACCTGTTTCGTTGAGAATTGCGGCTAGGTGTCGTGTTTCCAGTGACGTTGCCTCCATTGTTGCTAACGTTACGGGTATTGCGTTCATCGGCAGAGGTCCTGGGCAGTCTAGGACTTCCAGCGAACACGATACCCAGCAGGCATGTGGTGAATATTACAGATTCTCTCATGATCGACTATCGACGGATGATGGAAGGAATATGAAAGATGATAAGAAAGAATGTAAGAAAGAAGGTATCCCGGGAGAAAAAGGGAAGCACAGCACGAAGAAAAATACGCGATTTGAAAAATTCCACACGTACCCACCACGCACACTCCCGACGAAGATCACTTTTCGTTCGATTAGCTGTTCGCATACAAGTTTTTCTTCTTTTCTTTGAGCGAAACATCCATTTAGCGTTAATGCGAAGGTGGTAAAGGAAGGACACGAATGCACCCACGAGGCGCTTTTTTAAAAATGCGCCTTTTTTTAAAACGAACAACACTTGCTGACACCGATGTGAGTTGTCGCACAAATATCACTCGATGTCGAAAGACGTTTCTCTATAAATAATCATTCGTTTCGTTTAATTGACCGCTATACTTTAGGCTGTTTACGATAAGAATCGTTGACAAGGAGCCACTTGGTAGCACTTCGCTTCGTTAATCACGGCGTTGATATCGAAAATAAGATACGCCGGTTTCGCTCCCTTTAGTTTCCCTTTACGTAGGATCGGACAGCGGGTTCCAAGCCGACGACACACGTACGTATACATATATACACACACGTGAACGGTGTTAGATAGAGACACGCGGCTGGGCCCGTCGTTGGTTTTTCTTCGACCGACACCGACATTTGGTGGATAATGGGGATTCTTCGACGAGAAGAAAAAGGAAAACGTCAAGCGAGTGTATTAGCGGCGAAGCGAAGTGTATCGGTGTGCGGCACGGCGCGTCGTATCTTGGAGGTAACTTTCGCGAGAGGAAACTGACGGCTCGAAAAATGCAACGCGATGCGTCTTACGAGTGACGAAAAAGAAAACAAAAGGGGAAAGACGCGAACCGTTAAATTACACGTGCGTTGTTACTGTTGTTCTCTTTCAATGTCTCCTCTCTCTCTCTCTCTCTCTCTCTCTCTCTCTCTCTCTCTCTCTCTCTCTCTCTCTCTGTATACGACTATACACGCAGCTCGTTCGTTCGTTCGTGACGAATCTCTCCCTCTGTACTAAAACGCTCGTTCCCCGTTTCTCAGAGGGCGGTTCTTGATTCTTGGTAAGATCTGTTTCTCCAGGAACGTGCGTACGACACTTGTTCGATACGAATCGAGAGAGAGAGGAAGAGAAACAGGGGAAGAGAGTGTGTGCGTGAGTGAGAGAGAGAGAGAGAGGGGAGCCAGAAATTTCTGCCATATACGGCAGTCTGTCGGCGCGTTTCTCTCGTCCTTCCGTTCTTGGGCACTTTGTCCAGCGTTGTCGATCCCTTTTACTGAAACAACGAACGAAATATGTACACAGCAATGGTAGAACAGGGCTGTGCGCACAGCGGCGTATCTTAGTTCCGATGCGAACGACGAGACTACCGACACCATGAACCACCAACGAGTCTATACGATCACCGCTCAACTGTAAGAGTTACTTTCACGTACATACGTATCCGTGCTAAAAGAGTAGCCTATACTTCTCCCCACTGATCTACCGACCATTCTGGTCTCTTTCCGTCCTTTCCCCGTGTAAAACTGCGATCCGATCTGAAGCGATTCGATCCGTTCGAATTCGTTCTGTTCCGTTCCATTCCGTTCCGTTCCATTCCGTTCTGCTGCCATCTCTCTTCCCTTTCCTTTCTCTTCACACCACACGGCTCTCCTCTCTCTTCTCATCCCCCTACCTTATCGATCCTGTCTTGGGTACATACTTACGTACGCGTTCCTTCCCTTTCTCTCCCTACCGCTCCCTTTCCTTTCCCTCGCCCCCTTTTCTGATCGACATTGCCAGAGGTGACGAGAAACGAACGGGGATAATTCTAACAGCTAGAAAGAAAGGTGAAACAGTCCGGAATCGAAGATCTTTGCCGCATACTATCGCATAAATCTTAACCCCGATCGGTTACAATGGACAACGTTTGAAAATTTTCAGTGGCAATTCACCGTTGTGGAACAGTATGCGTGGTAGAACGGTACCTAATTCTTTTTATATCAACCGACTGAAGGCAATGCACGTGTTGCTCGTTTCAAGCTAAGTACAGAAACCTAAGAAATGTACCAAGAATATAATACGAAGAAACGTAGTACATATGTACAAAGCTTGCGGGAAATCGATATTTCGAGAACATTGCAATCGTACGTTCTAAGAGAACGTCTCAGACTTCTCGCCTTGATCGGGTATCAGTTCGATTGTTGATCGAGAAATGAGAACATACCTACTTGGTATTGCTGGGAAATGTGCATTCCATGATTATCAGGGCGCATCGATGTTAGATATGCGTTAAAATTCCAAAGACGATGTTGAGAACGGAGAAAAGGAAACGTACGTATAACCGAAAGAAAATGGAGCTAACGAAGAAAACGCGATAATAAGAGAGAAGGAGGGAGAGAGCGGAAAGAGAATATGCGATAGCTGTCAGCGGTTCGTTTATCGATTGGAATAGAGTCCCCGGAATGTTATGCGTAAGCTGGATAAACGTGGAAAAGTGGCATAAAAGCGAACAGAGCCCGTTTGGCACGTTGATCTACCACCGACCGACCGGTTAACCGGTCGCTTGTCCGTTCGCCAGTCAGTTACATATCTCGTTCTATCGGCCTTTCGCGACTGACCCTCCACTCCCCTCCTCCTCCTCCACCTCTTCCTTCTCGTTGCCCACCCACCGTTAAAAAAATTGCATAAAGTCAGGCTACACTCGGCGCTTCGTCGTCAACTACGAACTGCGAATTCTCTTGGAAATGTGTACCCGTACAGTTGTTAACGTGGATGAAAAAAAAAAAATGCCTTAAAAAGAGAAATACCCTTCTAAAAATAAAAAATAAATTTTAGTGCACGAAAAGCATAGAAACAAAAGCATAAAAATTCCTACTGTATTTCGTTTATTAATTACAACGAACGTGAAATTATTACGACAGAGAAAGTAAGAGAGGAAATCGAATAGACGTGTGAATAATTAGAAATAACTTGGAGATTTATTCAATTATATCGTGTTTACGCGCGTGCACGCGTATTCCCGACAGACGACACTGTAGTTGTATCCTTATATGCTTACACGAATTTCCAATATACAAAATAACGACTCTTCTTCTTCTTCTTCTTCTTCTTCTTCTTCTTCTTCTTCTTCTTCTTCTTCTTCTTCTTCTTCTTCTTCTTCTTCTTCTTCTTCTTCTTCTTCTTCTTCTTCTTCTTCTTCTTCTTCTTCTTCTTCTTCTTCTTCGTCAACTAAATAGAAAATTTCGATATATAATACCACGAATGCGGCCTATCGATACACTTCACCACTTCCTCAATAGTACGGTCTCCGTGGGTTATTCTGGAACAAACGAAATTTCGTACGTGCACGAAAGAACGGAGTTCGTTTGAATTGTTAAAAATTCTTACCAAGGGATTAGGCCTAAATCTATAAGCGAGCATCATCCTCTTTCTATAGGCGTCGAATTCGTCGTCGTCTCTGGATACACCATCCGGTCTTTCGGAACCTAAACCAGCACTGTCGAATCTATTGGTCGCTCTATAGAAAGGGAGAAGAATATCGTGCCGAACGTCGTGTTAAAGAGGATGATGAGCATTTACACTGAATATTTACCTAACTTTCGGATTACTCACTTATTAATAGGTTCGATGCGACCGTTACCTTCGCTGCCTAAACCTTGCCCTTCGCTCCAACCAAGTTTTTGCAACATCTGAAATCCTAAAGAATCGAACACGACGCGTTTTTATTCCTAGTTATCGAATTAATAGTCTGTGTAATGGACACGCACGCACGCACGCACACACACACACCCACACACACACACACCTATATTATCTTCTTTTAGCTTGTACTCTTTGTAATCGCTGAGATCGGGTTCTTTTCCCTGCTTGACCGCGTTATATTGTTCCATAAATTTTTTAAGTTCATCCGGCGGTAAGAAATCGCCGATATGATGTTTTCCTTCCGCTTGCGCCGTCAGCTCTTCCGCCCACATTTGAGTAGCCTCCATCTCGGCAGACCGAAGTTTGTGCTCCCAGGTACCACCCTCCGTTTCTTCGTCGCTGTCGTATTCGTATTTATGTTTTCCCTGTGCTTCCAAACGTCTTACTTCTTCCCTTTTTCTCAGCAGATTTTGATAAAGAAGATTTATCTGGGCGAGAGTGTTGCATTATTAAGATTATTAATGTGCAAAGTGGAAATTGTAACAGGCGATAGTTAACGGAGAAAAAGAGAAAGAGAAAAATCTATTAGGATACGGAATATTTGAAGGATGAACCAGTGTAATCACCTTGTAATGATCCTCCGCTTTTTTCCATTGTTCCTCGGTAAGATCCAACGTACCGAAAGTTTGTCGTGCGTACTGTATCAAGGCTGGATCGTTTCGCGAAATTTTCGTCAACATAGGATTCTTTGTTTCCGTACGCTGCTGCACCTTAGCTGATCGAATTATAACGGCCGGTTGTCCAATTTGCCCAGGAATCGCGATACCTGGCTGTGAGAAGCTGCTACTGCTTTGTTGTTGTTGTTGTTGTTGTTGTTGTTGTTGCTGCTGCTGCTGTTTGTTATGACAGGCTAATGTGTTTATTTCTGCTATATGCACCTTATTATCCGCATCACCCCAGCGACTACGCCTTTTTCGTTTACGTTCTTCTCTGTTGTTGTCCTCTTTAAACCGGTCTGTACTATAATTGTTCTCGCTCTCTCTCTCTCTTTTCCTTTCTGTTTCATTTCGGTTTCAACGTTCAACGAGAAGAAAATGAGATGAAAAGATTATGTAATTTCGTAATGATCAACGTACAGCATCTCGGTTCGAACACCGCACACGTACCTTGCGACGAAACATGTTTATTAGGTGTAACTGCTTGATCGCAATCCTCGTTATCGCTTAAAGCTTCTTCCGGACAGTAGGGTTCCGCGCCGCTGTTTTTACATTCCTTCGTGGATTTTTCTGCCCGAAACTTTGCCACCAACCCCCTGTACTGTAGATAGGCTGCACTTTGCTTTTGGTGCAGAAACCTTGATTAAAACAATACTTAAGACTCTGGCGAGTAACATAGTCTCCTAAATTAGATTCCTTTAGGTTAAAACTTAGAAAGAAAAATACAGATAGATAGATAGATAGATAGATAGATAGATAGATAGATAGATAGATAGATGGATAGATAGATAGAGATAGAGATAGAGATAGAGAGAGAGAGAGAGTGATAGCAGCAAACGGACAGACAGAGAAAAAGAAGAATGAAGCATTAGACGCGAATGACGGTTAGCCATTTTGGTACAACGCAACACGAATCGTCGAATTTGCAATTTTATTTACGGTCATATACGTTATAAGTTGCGAAATAATTTCGAAAAGAAACGTGGTACAGTACGTATCGTTGAATATTATCGATACCATTTTTCGTAACCCCCCCCGTTAAGTTACCGTACACGTATACGTATTGCAAAACATGTTGTTCGACCTAGGTAAAAAATTAGCATTACAGTAAAGGAAAAGTGAAAAATGGAAAATGAAAAACGAACGATAAGACGACGCGACGCGACAGGGCGGGAGGGGACGCGTTAAGACACGAGACGGGGACCAGTGAGGACAGTAGTTACCATAATTTAGGATCTTGGGCATTCTTCTCTCGCGCTTCCTGTTCGATTTCATCCCCACAGTCAGCGACGATGCGTGCCAGCTGCTCAGCCTCTACGGGACACACTTAGAAGCCTTTGTCAGACATGCGTAACAACGCTAAAAACTCTGGTTTTTGTTTTTGTTTCTGTAGCGTAGAACACGTATGTATTTGGTCTACACAAGACTCGATCCGCGCGAATTTTTGCTTTTGCACGTATTTCAGATTTTCCCACGCGAGTCTCTTATTTAGTTCGGCGTATCGCGCGCGCGCGCGCACGCACGCCCGCTTACATGCTCTTGTTGATTGAGTGAACAAGTAATCCATTTAAACAGCGAATAGGCTTGTTCTCTGCGTAAAGATCAAGACGCGGCGGCGATACGTCGAAACGAAGAAAAGAAATGAAAATATAATCGACATATCGTACCTAGCTGTTCAGAGGCTCGTAGACCGGACAATGGCCTCACCGGTGGTGGCACTTGTATGTTAGGTGGTCCCATAGGTACCTGAGTGACTTGATTAGGAAGAGGATAACTGGTCGGGAAGGAGGTGGTACGTTCGGTGGTGGGATGTTCAAATTTGGCGGTGGAATTGTATTTATACTGGACTGAACGGGGGGTGGAGTGGACATCATCACGGGCGGTATCACGTTCGGCGGTGGAACGTTTGGTACGTTGGACGCGTTCGGCACACTGACCACGATTGTCTGCGAGGCCGGGATGGACATAATATTCGGTGGCATTTGTGTCATCGCTGGTAACATGTTCGGGGGAGGGATATTTGGAGGCGGTAAATTTGTAGGCTGTAACGGTGTAGGAGGTGGCACACCGCACTGCCGTCCAGACGAAAGTACGTGCTGTTGTTGCGTGCTGGGTACCGAAGCCGAGCTTGACGATACCAACACCGTGGACGATAATGATGGTAATGGTAAAAGGGTCGACGGCGATGGCGATGACGACAACGGCAACGGCAACGACGACGTAGATGATGATGATGACGATGACGACGACGACGACAATAATGAGGAGGTTGCTGATGATGATGATGATGATGATGATGATGATGATGATGATGATGATGATGATGATGATGATGATGATGATGATGATGCCGACGACGACGACGACGACGTGGACGATAACGATAACGATGACGGCGATGAAGACGAGGTGAACGATGACGGAAGCTGTGGGGCTGTTGACGTCAATGAAGGCGAGCAGGACGAGGAGGAGGAGGAGGAAGTACAGGAGATTGCAGAGACGGAGCAAGAGGTTGAGGAGGAAGTACAGCAGGAAGAGGAAGAGGATGATAATGATAATAATGGCGGTGGCGACGATAGCAGTAAGGGGGACGTCTTTGAGGACGTTAACGACGTTAAGGACGACGAGGAAGATGACGGAGGTGCTAATGGAATTGGTGGAGGTGGTGGTGGTGGTAAACTTTGTAAATTAGGTGGCACCGTCCGAGAAATATGCATATTTGGCGGAGGTATGTTGGTATTTGGTGGAAGAGATTGCACTGAAGAAGGAGTTGGAGGTGGAGGTGGACGAATCGAATGCTGTGGTGATATTTGCATTCTTGGATCAGTGGCTCGGTCATCCAGGCCAGGGTAAGCATTGCACATACTTTTCGGAGGAGGCATTTTTGACAAATTTGGAGGAGGTACGTTGGTTACGATATTCCTTATGTTTGGCGGTGGTATGCCAGTGAGATGATGCATCATAGGCTGAGATGCGAGGGAAGGAATGGCAGATGGATTTCCATTTCGAGAAAGAAACTGTTGATGACCGTGTTGCGTACGCTGTCCATTCGGAGACACTTGATTAAACGAACGTCTGGCTTCTGGACTCTGAGAGGTTGGGCGTCTGGTAGGAGACGGACTGGAAGAAGAGCTGTGTCTTTTATCGGAACCCTTCTCCCAACGAGAATCTTCCCTTCTGCGGTCCCTTCTGTTCTCCCAATCTCTATTTCTGTCGTTATTTCTTCTTCGTTCCTTATCTTGTGTACTCTCCTTGACCCTTTCTTCTTTTTTCTCTTCAGATTTCAAAGGAAACATAGATTCTGCTTTCCCCGTTCCCTTGTTACTTGCAATTCTTTTGAACTGATCCAAAAAGCTACCGTCGTTGGCAAACAAATTAACAGTTTGCGATACTACTGGTTTCTCTTCTTCTTTTCTGCAATAACGCATAATCTTTCTGTAAGACATCGTCGAACCAGAATAGCAAATTGATAGGTAATTTGTTTTTCTTTTTTTTTTTACAAACAACTGTGTAACACAGGTGTTGAATAATATAATTTTACTGATTCGTTTGCATTGGTGAATTATTAGTTCAAATACCGTAGTGCAGTTTTAAAGCTGAACTGGTGTTGAAAATATTACTGCGATTAATACGGTACGTTATAATTTTATCGAGAAATTATCGTCGGTATTCTGACCTGAAGCGTTCCATTTGTCATTTCGTTCACGATAGAGATGTTGTGTAAATTAACGAACGAAGATTAACGTGGAATTACAGAGGAAAGGGAAGGGGAGGGAAACGTGGGAAATTTATTGCAAACTTTATATCGTATTCGCATCTGTAGATACTAATCTTGAAAACAATTCGAAACGTAAATTGTAGCTACTTACTTGGTAGAGTTAGCTTTATTTCCTATTAAATTCGGGGCTAATGCAGTTGTCTTTCTCAAATTTTCCACAGCTTCTTTCGCTTTTTGCTCCTGCATCTTCGCTTGTATCTCAAGTTTCTTCTGCTGAATAATCTGTTCTTGTTTTGACATTTGCGCGAAACGTTCATTTCGTGATGTTTTCGAAACGAATGGATCAGAACCTTTCACACCGCGATACGCCATATTTGTTATGTCGCAGACGACTCTCCACCAGACTCGACGATACCTCGACTTAAAGTCGACTAATAATTCTGGTATCGCCGTAGCAGCACTATCGCTCTAGCAGCAGCGCTAGCGTGGTTAAACATCGGACGACGTAATTTGGATGGTAAAAATCGTGAATTATTTCCATAATATGTATGCGTACAGTTGAAATTGAAAAAAATTAACACGAACAAGGTATTGGGGGCGGAATCGCTATTTTATGCTATTTAGTTATCTCAAATATATCTGAGAACTCTGTTTATTTTTACCGATCGAGTAAATTAGTTGTTGGAAGAAATAATTCGAATAACGATACCGCACAGACGGACGACGTACAGGCACGAACGACGTACAGGATCTCAGAACCACCTTGCATTCTATGGGACTTTTCGTCAGGGGCTTTGCGGCCGAGAAGACTCTTACCATTTTCATGTCGCTACCAATGTTACCGATTCAGCATAGAATAGGATTGTAACGTTAGTAGTGGTTGGAATTGGAATTAAACGTAACTATGAAATTACAAATAAAAAAATAACGCAATTGTTTATCGGTAGATGATTCGCGTCACGTGTACGTGTTTTACTGCTATCGAAATATCGTGAACAGTTCTACACAATATAATCCGATATACGTGCAGTATGTATCTTTATACGCAAATTTAATAAAAGAGGATGTCTTTACCGAATCTTTTACCTCGTTTTTTACCATCTTCGATGGTTGTAATTCGCCGCTTTATATCGTAGAGGGCATAACAAAAACTCAGATACTTTAGTACGTTGTACATACTCTGTACATATTTCAGAACGTTGGTCAGAAAAATACATTAGGCGTTAGATCTATCCTGTACCTCGTTTGTGGTGATACAATCGGCATCGGGGCACCTTTTCACATTCTTATCCGTTGCGAAAACGTCCGATGTGTATGTTGATTCGTAACTATGGTCAGAGGGTACGTTGTTGATGTATTCGGCTGCGTACAGTAATCGTATACTGTAGGTACTTACTTATGTATTATAAAAAAATATACTAAATAGGTACAACTATGCCTAGGCTCCTGTATTTTGTGCCCATTTAGTGTCGATAAGTGACATTCGCGTTTTGTGCAGTTTTACAGATATTATAAGTAAATACTACATATTATATAAATTAGTACATGAAAGTTCGAAATTACTCGAGCCAAATGGATAAATATTTAACGATATTAGGAAAAAAGGTAAGTAATGGAGAAAAAAGTAAATGGAAAGTTGCGTAAATGTACATATGTACATACATATGTATGTGGCTAAACGAAGAGGAGAAGAGCAGTGCGGCATGGCAACGAGAGAATACCAAAATTAACTAATTTTTATAAAGATCGCATCCTTTTGTTAAACGAACACGTTGACGCGAATAATATACTACATATGTACTTACATATATACGTATATTCCATACGTTGACTTAACTCTTGTACATATTCTTGCCTGCGTAACAACATAAAACAAACACGAAGCAAGTAAATCGATTGAATTACACATATGTATACAGCATCTAAACGTTGAAGTCGAAAGGATGACCATCGAACAAGAATACCTTCCACGACAAACGACGTTGATCGAAAACATCAAGTTGCTCTGTTATTTGATTAAGGATAAAGGGAAGAAGCCGTGTCTGAAGGAGGAAGAAGTAACTCGAAAGAAAAAGTTAGCGGATGTTGCGAGAAACGTTGAGAAAGCTACCGTCGAAGTAACACGTACGTAAAATTGTACATAAACGGACGAAAGAACGTATGCGTAAACGATAATACCGATGCGATTGGAAAATTAGTAGAGAGAAAAATGAACCGGTAAACGTGTTCCCTGACAGAATGGACGTTTGCGGTTCTGGAAAAGAGATTAGACTTTAAGCAGTTCCAGCGAAATGTTGAAATAGATTGGAAAGCAGCGGAGTTGGCGAAGAAGAATATCGAGGAAAATTCGAAGGAAGTATTAAGGGCAGAAAGGTGAGTAACGTTCCCGCTTTCCTACACGTAAGGCTATCGTTGATATAGCGAATTAAAAACGCACATCGCGTGTATATGTACATACACGTCGCGTCGTTTACAATGTTACCGTACGAAATTGACACTGTTAAAATGTTGCAGTGCGAAATTCTCATCAGCGATGTCAGCTGTAAATTTGCAGAGCAAAACGCGGAAAAAATCGATGCAAACCGAAATGCAATTGTTGGATTCTCGTTTAAAATCTATCAACGAAATACGTTGCTGGAGAAAGAACGATTTATATAACGCACGGTAAAAGTTCAACTTTTAAACGTGCAATGCCCCGCCGCCACCTTATTATTCTTTTCTAAAGCGTTTTTTGTTGTTGTTGAATATAATGCAACAGTTACAAAGCGGGGAAACGGTGTTCGGATCAATTGATCAAATACGACAACGTTATCGGAGAAGTTTACGCGTACAAAATGACTCTTCTGTCCGAGAAAGATTTTCTCGAAAAAGAGTACGCGATTATTCAGGTTTGTTCCCAACAGCTATTACATACAGTTTGAACATATGTATGTACGTTATGTGCATATGTATGTATTATACTCATACGGTGTAGTATAAATTTTCTTGCAGGATCGGCTTATCGCGCAACGTAGTTTGTATAAAGGATTGAAGGAGGAGTACGAATCGAACAGAAGAGAAGCTTTCTTGACAAAATTGAAGGAGTTTCGTCGAAATCGTGCGGCAAAGATAATTCAACGAAATTGGAGAATATATAATGCTCGCGCGTCCTACAGAAAAAAGTGGAGAAGCAGAAAATAATAATTCAGAAAGGGGTAAAACGAAGTGTGAGATTGAAAGATTTCTGGATACGTTTCGTGTGAACGGATATAGGAACTGTACGACGATCTTTAGTAAAAATACATCGTTCCTAACAATGGTAACGATAATGACTATCGTTAGACTGATTATCTAATTATTAAGTATTCAACTATATTGATCTTTTGCTATGTTTAGAATCTCTCTCTCTCTCTCTCTCTCTCTCTCTCTCTCCCTCTCCTTCTCTCTCTCTCTCTCTCTCTTTCCTCCCCTCCTGCCAACTTTCATTTTCACCTCTTTCTCCATCGACTTTCTTTCGTTTACACTGGCAAATATTCCAATGATGATTGCACTTTGAGGAAAATGTGTAACGTTTGTAATACGACGATTGGTAGAAATGGACGAATAACGTGGAAAAAATATTGCCAGAGAAGAGGAAGAAGCACGAAGTCGAAGGAGGCGTGTGTGTGTGTGTGTGTGTGTGTGTGTGTGTGTGGAAGAAAAAGGGTAAGGGAGGAGTAGAAATCGGTTGTCGATTGGACAAACAGTTGGAAAAGCGACGAACGATAGAGAAAGGGTGGTAAACCGCACAACTGGAAAGCAGATAGTTAATAGTCGCGCGGTGTTCGACGCATGCTCCGAAACGTTTCCCCGGGGTGATATTCAGTGAGGCAAACCGAGCCAGTAGCCGAGGCTGGCAGACGTTCGATCGTTACCAAGTGAATTACAGTGGTTGAGTGTACCGCGAAGCACAATTTGGATATGCGTATCGATCGTTATCGTTCTCACATACGCGACCTCCCTTTCTACTGGTAGAAATATCTACTGGTAGCAACAGCAGCGCAGCTTCTCACATTTACTTTGCGCCGACAATATTATAATCTTTCGCCTCGTTCGAACCAAGAGTGAGTGGAGCGAGTGTGCGTCTGCTTGCGTGGGTGTGTGCGACGGGCGGGGAGGAAAGAAAGAAAAAGAACGGTAAAAATGCTGATAGTGCTGAAATGATAGAATTCCACGTAGAAGGAACAGAAATTAACTGATTAAGGATAACGGGGTAGCTAGAGAAGGATCGATTCGGGTGAGGGTGTAACGGTGTATTCCGTAAGAATGCCTACGGAGAATCATTCCGATGCATACCGGCATTGAATAATCCAGTCTCTCCGTTGTAAAACGAATGCGCACCACCTGTAGCTCGATATCTACGCTCAAAAGGTCAATCGCCTTTCCATCGAGATTCTTCACAAATGTAAGTCCGAATCTACGTACACTCGTATGGAAATATTGTTCCAAGTCTCTTTCACCGTCGAGTATTTCAAAAGTTACTTGATCTTCCGATACACATACATACATATACTATAGTTACGCTATTTTTTCATTTACTCGTTGAAAATTTCATTTCTATCACTATTGTGTCGTAATATAACGTGGTCAGAAAGAAGAGAGGTATGGATTTCAGTTAGATAGCTGTTTGTCTTCGTTTCAACTTTGAAAAGCCGAAAAAGGAGTTCGGTTTACAAACTGATTTTTCGCAACACATCACACAACTGATTGTACCGCTGATTGATCGAGAATAATACATGGGGAATACGTTGTTAATTTGAATTGGAGCTGTCTCGTTGTCGTATTTCTACTTATTTTTGTGTAATTTGAATGGTATGATGTCTGCCGTTTCAACAGGAACCAGGGAAAACGGGAAAAAGGAGGAAAAGGGGGAAAAGAAGAAGGAATAGAAAAGAAGAAAAGATAAGAGAAGAGGGAGTATAGAGAAATCTAATACGATTTCCCTTCTTTCGTTGTGGCAAGTCGAGCAATACCTATTATTAATATAGTATTACGAACAGTAACAATAATGTTATCAGCAGCACGTTACTCCGACCTGAATGAATTTTAACCAAATTGTTTTAATTGCTTTGCTTGGAATTCTTAATAGGATGGATATTTCACACGCGTACCATAAAGGTGCTACGCGGGTCGGAAGTGATCATTGGAAGGAAGCGTCGAAACGTATAAACGATGACCGCAGGAACAAACAATACTTGTGGCAAATGGAGCATGGAGGAGCGGGAAAATATTTTAACGAGCGGAACTCTAGAAGAGAAAAAGGAAGCTTTCAAAGACGACGAAGAGTTGATGAGAGAAACTACGAAGTTTGTGAACGATGTTATACAAACGGCGAGCACGGAGGCCACTAAGAGAAAAGTCTATTCAGAGGTAAACAATTTTTCTCCGTGATACGTGAAAAACCAAAACCGTCGAGAACGACGAGTGTTGGGCTGACCATTTCGTTTCGTGTTTCAGAAAGGTGATGCCAATGAAGGTAAGCATATACATATATTGTACATACATATGTATATATGTGAAACAACCGTATCCGAACGGAACAAGGAAGGAAACGGAGAGAGAGAGAGAGAGAGAGAGAGAGACAGAGAGAGACAGAGAGAATTCTCGTTTGAAATTAATTCTATGAAATTAAATACGTGCAAGTAATATACGCAGCTATAATCGAATCTCGCTCTCTTTCTCTCACGATTATTCCCCAATTGGCTGGTGAAACGAAACGAGGAAAAATGTGTGTTTGCGTAGGAAGTAGACTGAAAGGTATCGCTGGTTGGAATCGTCGTGTACGTGAATTCTGCAGTCGAGTACTGAACGTGCTCTGTCTATGCTTCAACAACAATGGTAAATCGTAGAAAGCGTTTGGAATTTAGTAATTATGCGCGAAACTACCACCATATTTCGATACACACGATACATTATATACACATACATACTTGTACTTACTTATGTACCTTCAATTTCTAATCATCGCTCGTCAGCAGACTAATTATTTACGCACAACTCTCATATCCGTATTAGCGTTACGTACGACGATGAATGATTTTATGTTCGAGGACGGATCGAAAATCAGATTCTCTTTACTTTGCGAATTAGGAGTATTATTTTATAGTTTGCGAAAGCTTAAACAAGACGGGGCGTTTTTACTCTCTTCTCTGTTTGGTGTTTCGGTCGAATTCGTATTTGTCGCGATAACTTTGAATCTGTATCGAAACTGTAATCACTCTGCAGAAGAAAAGAAGAAGCAAAGAAGGTGGATAATGATTTTATTAGAAGAACGAGCAACGGAAAGAAAAAAAGAAAACTCGTGTGTATGTGTTTGCTGTTGGTTTGACTCGGTCGACGTGGATCGAGTCGTCGATCGATGTACGATGTACGATAATATTTGCAATATTATGCGTCAGAGATGCGTTGTTATAGGAGATGTAATGTACGAGAAGTTTCTACTATGGATAACAACGATCGATGACATATCCCCCTTTACGTTTTACCTAGAAACGCGTACGTAGGTATTTTATCGAGTTGAACGAGAAGCACGCGATTCGATTCAGTCGATAACGAATCAACGTTTCGAGAGATTCAACAGAGAGACAACGACACAGTTCGATACTTTGAGAGAATAATTAAGACGTCCTCGTTCATTTTCATCGGCGGCGATCAGTTAGAACGCATGCGTCTCGTGTTCAACTTGCATCTTATCCTCGTACCCTGTAGTATCGCAGCTATCATAGTAGCAGCTAATCAAATCTCACCTAGCATGCGTGGAAATGCGTAACAGCGTAATAGCATAATCATTTCAAATGCGCACACTCGTCCTCATTCTTACTTGGTAAACTTACTCCATACCAATTATACATACATACATACATACATGTACTTGCCTCTACATGAAAGATATGTAGTTGGAATACACGGTGTCATCTCGATACTCGTTTCGTCCAGCAATTTCTGTCTCTCTATTTCTCTGTATTGTTATTCGATGTGCATGCGTGAGTATACGAGGACAGAAAACGATGTATCGAGATAATAACATTGATTGTTGTGCACGTTGTAACCACCAGATTATACGTATCGTGATATTTGCGTAATATTACTTATTATTACCAGAAAGGACGTATGTATATTGTACTATTAGAATACTATCTATTCTTTTCATAGAATTACTTGGCTGGACGTCGTACCGGTATCGCTTCACGAGACCTTAATCGCTCGCTGCCTTCCAGAAAATTTACTATGTATAAGTATTGTACTATATTTTGTCAAGTAATCGTCGATTCGACGACCGATCGAATAATAGTAGGAATATTTGCCGCCTTTTTCTGAGTATGTAATACGAATTAACCAACCATCGGTTCATCTTCGTCCGTTCATCGTTCGATGAAACTTATTCTTTACCAGCGAGAAAAAGCTTATTCGCGAGAAATCCACGTGTACTTATGCACGTATCCACCTTAATGTGTCTTGTGCAGATAAAAGGTAGTGTACCCTTGATATAAAATCGGCGAAGAAGATGAATGTCAATGTGAAAGAAATTAGTTGTTGTTCGTTGACTATGTGTAACAGTTAGACCTTGTGCTGTTCATCCTTTGCGTAACAATGATGATATGTACATATATTTCGACGAAAATAAAACAGAAAGTAGGAACCGAAAGGGTGAGGAGAATGAGCGAACGAGCGAGCGAGTGAGCGTGCACAAGTCTGTATGCAGAGAAGAAGAGAGAGAGAGAGAGAGAGAGAGAGAGAGAGAGAGAGAGAGAGAGAGAGAGAGAGAGTAATATCTGAATTCATCGTGCAATTACTCGATGTGGGATCAAAATTAAAAAAACCTATCGACTGACAATCAAACAGAGTACATACATTGCATATGCGTGCAAATATATTTACACAAACGTACGCAATCGTGAAAAATTTATTCCTCTTTGAAAATATCTCTGCTATGTATTATACATACATATGTGTCGTGGCAAAGGACCGATCGTAGCGTAATAATAATCGTTCGTAGCGAAACGTAGCAAAGAAGAAAAGATAAGAAGAAAACGATGGTGTATCAACTATACATATGTATATTTGTGTGCTTGCACCTGTATCTACATATACATTAACGATATCTTACTGTAAGTTGTACGCATAAATAAACCGATCTCGTGTATGTATATCTGTTAATAAATATATAAATGTAAATAAAACGGGTTGCATTTTATTTTCATTTATACTTGGAATCGTTATACATACTTCTCTACGCATAAGAGAAAAAGTAAGCGGCACGTTTACGATGCTACTATTGCTCGTTCACTTGATCACCGTTGTTACTGGCCGTCACAACTGGTAAATTGTACGTCGAATTAAACGACTGTGCAAAACACAAGCGTGGTTGTGAAGCGTCAAGAAGATGACGATAATAAGAAAAATAAAACTTTGAAGACTGTAAGAGAAAGAAGAGATTAGGCTATGACTATAGGAAATAATTTGGTTGCTATGGAAAGTTATGTACATATGTACATACAACGTACGATGTGTTCTCTAGGTTAAGAGAAACGGAACCAAAACGGAACGGTTGCTAACCAAAACGGAAGTGAGAAACGAATAATGTTATTGAACGGTTTTACCGTTACGAGGTTGAGTAAAAAAGAAGCATTCACGCGTATTGCGGTAGAGGATTGAGAAGCAATATAAACTCTGCGAAAATGTATAAGTATTTATCGCTCTGTCGAGAAAGAGAAAAGTTTCGTGTTCAACTTCTTGATACTATAAAGAAGAAGAAGCAGGAGGAAGTTTGGAAGTCGCACGAATGTTTGGAAGAAAGAGAAAGAGAGAAAGAGGAGGAGAAGGAGGAGGAGGAGGAGGAGGAGGAGGAGGAGGAGGATATTTTGCGATACTACTATTATTTAACAGAAGGTATCGATGATGCTTACGTAGGATCAATGGATGTCGATCTCCTCGGAAACATTTTAAAGCGTGTCCCCATGAAATGGAAAGAAAAGTTTAAGAAATCCTTAAATGGTTTGGTGAAAGAAGTTAAAGAGGCATATGTGTTAAATGTGAAGAAATCGGTTATAGAATTTGTCATCGGAGATTCGTTGTATTCCTCGTTAAATCAGGTAAAATAAGCATAAGAGGGGGAAAGAATCGATCGAAAGAAGAAGAGGAAGAATCGAACAACCAATAATATTGTACTGTTTCAGTTGATTGCGTTCGAGAAGGGTGATGAAAAATTAGAAAGAATTGAATTTCCGAAAGAACACGCGATCAACTATCGACGGAAGAGAGGAAATCTAGAGAGAAGAATTCTATTATATCGTCCTGTTATGCAACGAATTTTAGATTACTGGCAGCGAGAATTCAGGTTGGTCTGATCAGCAGGTTGGTTCAGGATCAGGACAAAGAATAATAATTTACGTTGGTACGTAACAGCGGGAGAAAACTTGTAGAGGGAGATCAACTGGCGGAATGCGACACGTCGTACGACCTTTCAAGTTTCGAGAGAATCATTTTAAAGATGTGCCATAAGACAAAGGAGGATCTTATCAAACACTGGTTGCCGAAAATTCAAAGGATATTGATCGCGGTACGAATCGATGCGATGCATATTATAGTATGTACATATGTATATACATAATCGATGGCCGGTGATATTCGTTATGTATTATATTTAGGCAATAAAACGGAACGAATTAACGTCGGTCGTCGATACCCCAAGATGTCGATCGTTTTTCAATTGTGTCGCTTTTATCATGGAAGATCAGCTGCGAACACTTTGTCTGGAATCGATAGAAGAGTACACAGACTACCTCTGCAACAGAAACGTGAGTGAAAACAGGTGAAAGGGAAAAGTAAGTTTGTTTGTTTGCATTTGTAAGGTTAAAAAAAATCTCGTTTATTCGTCACACATGTAGCACACATGTTGCGGCTTTGACGTTAAAATGACGATACGAAATTCAATCGTATCGTTCGACCCGACATTTCAAGCCTTTGTGGAAACAATCTCGACGATGCTAAATTCATTGCGGGATGCTGTCGGTAGTGTGCCACGCGTTGAATCGCTCTTGAATATCGATTGCCAGATGGAAAACTCCGATCGAAAATTACTCGAGGTATTACCTTCTACGTATGTATGTGTCTTCGATACCTTGAACGATCGATTGTACAATGGATCGGATTAAAATATATCGAGTTGAAACGCAGCCGTACGTGTCGGAAGAATGTGTGGAGGAACATCTGGAGGAAATTACGCGACAAGTGGAGAAAGAAAAAATTGGCCCTATAGTCCAGCAAAGGGAATTTGAAAAGTACCAGAGTTTCATGGACGACTCGGAGAGCGTGAAAGTGGAGGAATTGCTGAAAACCGACACAAGCGGTGACAACTTTGAACGTTATCGATCTTTAATCGCATATTACGATCGTTTGTCTCGATCGGTGAAAGTCGAGTTTCATCGAACCTATTTCGCTGGATTTTTCGTTGTTCACCGTAGAGAGGTTCTCGAGTATATCGGTTCGGTGTCCCGCAAAATCAAGGAGGAATTGCTCGCTAAAATGATCGGCGAGTATCAACAAAAGTCTCGAACGTAAGCGAATCGTTACTACATTATCCGATCCGATCGTCGCGCGCGAATCTGAATCGGAATCTGATTAGCGTAGGGAACGAGTATCAACGTATCGTGGATCGTGCGTTGAGCATTCCAGCAAATACGAAGGAACTAATGGAGCTGAAGAAATTTATTCGCGTGACAGAAACGGAAACTCTGGACCAACTGAAAGCACGACTGAGAGAAATAATAAAATATATCGTTGTTTTATCGGATTACTCGATCCTCAGCCCTGTCGAAGTAAAAATCAATAATTTTGCTTTCCAATGGTAAGAATCTCTATCTGGTCTCTGTAATGTGTTATAATTTGTCGATCGGGGCTACGTCGTAGTTACATGCTCCAGGTATTACAAACTTGGGGAAATTTTCAAGCAACATCGAGAAATCGTTTCGAGTAAAATTGAAGAATTTCAACAGAGCCTGAGAAAAAGGATCGAACAATTTGAAAGGGAGCTCGAGACGTTAGCCAGGTACTGCGACGAATTGCAGTACTGGGGTAACATCGAGGAGATCTATCGATACAAAAAGAAGGCCGATCGTTTGGAGAACAAGCTGATCACCGCGATGGATGTGATCGATGGATTCAACGAGGAAGAGGAGTTGTTCGGTTGGGAACCGTCTCAGTATCCGTTACGAAAGGCGGTAAGGTGACATTATCGAGGAGGAGGGTAATACTGATAAGTTTTATTAATAATATCAGTTCCTCCGATTAGGCAGCGGACAAGCTATCGCCGTATAAAAAACTGTACGATGCCAGCTGTGATTTTCTAACTAACTACGATACGTGGATGAGTTCGATCATAGGTTCTCACGATCCGGAGGAGATCGACACCGAGACAGGACTCGCTTATCGAACGGTGTACAGGTCGGAACGGTCGATTCAGGAACCGACGGCGAAAAAGCTGGCCGAAACAACCCGAATAAAGATAGAAGAGTTCAAAGAGCATATGCCTGTGATATCTACGCTTGGTAATCCATCGATGAAGCATCGTCACTGGGAACAAGTGTCGGAAATTGTTGGCTTTCCGATAAAAGTCGACGAAACGACGACGCTTGCCAAAGTAAGCGTATACGTATGTACTTGGGCTGAAGTATGTAAGTGATTTTTGGGAAAATAGGGCGGAAGAGGCGAGAACTGGTTTGTCGTTGCAGATTCTCGATTACGGTTTAGACGACTACGTTGCAAAGTTCGAAGGAATATCGGAGGCAGCGTCGAAGGAAGGGAGTTTGGAGAAGGCTCTGGCTCGAATGCACCTCGATTGGGCAGATATCACGTTCACCGTGAATCCTTATCGCGATACCGGCACCTACGTGATCGCCAGCGTCGACGACATACAATTGCTTTTGGACGATCATCTGATCAAAGCTCAGACTATGAAAAATTCCCTTTATATTAAACCGTTTGAAAAGGAGACTTTGTAAGTAGTAAAAGTACATATGTACATATTTGTAACTGGTTTCCTCCTTACTTGGCATCGTTGCGTCCCGCAGAGAATGGGAGTCGAAGCTGCGCTTGTTACAAAGTATCATGGATTATTGGCTACAAGTCCAAGCAACCTGGATGTATCTCGAACCGATATTTTCATCGCCTGACATTCAACAGCAAATGCCGGAGGAAGGTAGACGTTTCAGCGCTGTGGATAAGGTGCGTGCGTAACGTTCCTTCTCCTCCCTCCTCCTCTTCTATTTCATTTATGTCTCTACATACATACATACATACGTACATACATACGTACGTACATACATACGTACATACATACATATGTAGATCTGGAGAGAAATTATGTCTCTGGTAGCGTCAGATCCTCGAGTACTGTCCGTCGCTGAAATCGACAAGATGCTCGAAAAGTTGAAGAAATGTACGAATTTGCTGGATCTAATACAGAAAGGGCTTACCGCTTACTTGGAAAAGAAAAGATTATACTTTCCGCGATTCTTTTTCTTGTCGAACGACGAACTCTTG
Organism: Habropoda laboriosa; assembly: GCF_001263275.1. Taxonomy (NCBI): domain Eukaryota; kingdom Metazoa; phylum Arthropoda; class Insecta; order Hymenoptera; family Apidae; genus Habropoda; species Habropoda laboriosa. Next base: position 571,268 of record NW_017100768.1, on the reverse strand, counting down.
GAAATATTGTCAGAAACGAAAGATCCTACCAGGTATAAATTTACTATATATGTACATACTTTATGTATGGTTATTCGTAATATATGTATAGGTTATAGATCTGTTAATATACATACATATGCGATTAGGGTACAACCGCATCTGAAGAAATGCTTCGAAGGAATTGCACGTGTGAAGTTCACGTACGATTTAGAAATAACAGCTATGATATCGTCCGAAGGCGAAGAGATAATTCTTGAAACTACGATCGACACAATGGCGGCTCGAGGCCAAGTTGAAAAGTGGTTGCTCGAGCTTGAGTACTCCATGAAGAAGAGCGTTAGAGCCCAGGTAAGGTGAACGGAAGATGAGAATATTGTAGAAAATTGAAGGAAAAAGAAACGAGTTGTTTCGTGTCGAGACAGGTGATACGAGCAAAGGACGGGTTTTTAAAACAAATCAGATCGAAATGGGCTTTAGAGTGGCCTGGTCAGACTGTGATTTGTGTGAGTAAACTTTATTGGACGGCCGAGGTAACGGATGCGATATCGAAATCGGTGAAGGATGTGGAAGATTACGTGAACATTTGTACGAGGGAATTGAACGAGATAGTAAAATTGGTTCGCGGAAAGTTGTCGACGCAAAATCGCACGACATTAGGTGAGAGCGTTAAAGATAAAAAAAAAAGGATATTGCATTTTAACGAAAGAAACGTTTCAGAGGCATTGGTTACGATGGACGTTCATAGCCGAGACGTTGTAGCGGGACTGTTCGAACAACGAGTTACCGATACGACCGATTTTAAATGGCTGGCTCAATTGAGATACTACTGGACGGTAAAGGAAAAGAGTTGTTTTTCTTGATAAACTTGTGCACAATTTGGGTATTTGCATTTGGTACGTGGACGGACGGTCTGCTTCCAGGAGGACAATTTATGGTCAACGATGATAAACACGTCGTTGAGATACGCTTACGAGTATCTGGGTAATACGTCTAGACTGGTGATAACACCTTTGACCGACAGATGTTATCGTACTTTATTCAGCGCGTTGAGCTTGCATCTCGGTGGTGCACCTGAGGGTCCGGCTGGAACCGGCAAGACCGAGACGACCAAGGATTTAGCCAAAGCTGTAGCTAAGCAGTGCGTTGTGTTCAATTGTTCCGACGGTCTCGATTACATCGCGCTGGGTAAATTTTTCAAGGTACCAAGTTCTCGTTCCATCGTCGAACCACCAGCAAGTGTAGATTCACATTTACTCGTTAATACCGAAATCCAGGGATTGGCAAGTAGCGGTGCATGGTCCTGCTTCGACGAATTCAATCGAATCGATCTGGAGGTACTGTCGGTGGTGGCGCAACAAATCTTAACGATTCAACGAGCCATTAACGCTGGAAAGGATAAACTTGTTTTCGAGGGTACCGAAATCAAATTGGACCCCACCTGTGCCGTTTTCATTACCATGAACCCAGGATATGCAGGAAGATCCGAACTACCGGATAACTTGAAGGCGCTCTTTCGGCCGGTCGCGATGATGGTTGGCGGCATACGTATATGTACATACTATTACATGTATATACAACGTATAAAATGATCGATGGACATTGGGATTTTCAGGTGCCAGACTACGCTTTAATTGCTGAAAACACGTTGTATTCGTACGGGTTTTACGAAGCACGACCGCTCTCGGTGAAGATCGTAACAGCTTACCGGTTGTGCTCTGAACAATTGTCGAGCCAGAATCATTACGATTATGGGATGAGGGCGGTGAAATCTGTTTTAGTAGCGGCTGGTAATCTAAAGATCAAATATCCGGACGAGAACGAAGATATGTTGGTGTTGCGCAGCATCAAAGACGTTAATCTACCAAAGTTTCTTAGCGAAGATTTACCGTTGTTCAACGTACGTACAGTCTTTGTTTCCTCCGTTCTCTGAATTACATAGTCGGTAATAAGAAAAATGCAGGGCATCACGTCCGACCTATTTCCTGGTGTGAAACTTCCACAACCGGATTACACCGACTTGAACGCGTCCGCTTACGACGCCTGTGCGGCGTCCAACGTGCAATGCAGCGCTGTCTTTTTGGAGAAGATACAGCAGATATACGAGATGATGATCGTTCGGCACGGATTCATGATCGTTGGTTTGCCGTTTGCTGGAAAGACAACAGCTTATAAAATACTGGCGGACGCTTTGAAACTTTGCGAAGAACGAGTAAATTACATGCGTACATACATACATCATACATACATACATACATACATACATACATACATACTCCCCATGTATTATACATATGTAGGTAATAATAGAAGAATGGGATTTCTCACAAGGTGGAAAAACACGTTTCAGAACCTGATAAACGAGCACAGCGTAGAAACGTTCGTGATCAATCCTAAAGCTGTTACCTTGGGTCAGTTGTACGGGCAATTCGACCCGGTGTCCCACGAATGGTCCGACGGAATTTTGGCCATCAGTTATCGTGCTTTCGCCACCTCGACCAACGACAATCGAAAGTGGCTAATTTTTGACGGGCCGATAGACGCGGTATGGATCGAAAGCATGAACACGGTTCTCGACGATAATAAGAAACTCTGTTTAATGAGCGGAGAGATAATTCAGTTGTCACCCTCTACCAATTTGGTATTCGAAACGATGGATTTGGAACAGGCTTCACCGGCAACTGTATCTCGTTGCGGTATATCGATCCTTTCGATCCCATCGCGCTAGCTACGTAGCTACCGTCCACTCTCACGTTGGTTCATCTTTCGATACAGGAATGATCTATATGGAACCTGGTGCACTCGGCTGGGATCCTTTGCTTAAATCTTGGATAGCTGATGCCCCAGCTGTAATGGACGAGTGGTTGAAAAACTTTGTATATCGGTCGCTGTTTCGAAGGTTTTCCGTTCCTATATTATATTGGCTCCGTCGCGAGGATGTCGAGGTTCTTGTATTTTCTCTCTACTTTTATACCTATCCAGCGCTACTTTGCTTACTACTTTTCTTACGTCGCAGAAAATTTGTCCCATGCCCGACTCGAATCTTATGCGCGGCTTGACCCATCTGTTGGATTGTTTCCTCGACGAGTACCGCGACGAGAAAATTGCCAAGGAAATGGACGAGTTGGATCTTCGAGCACAAATCGAGGTTAACGTATCTGTACATAATTCGAAACGAAACGAGACGAAATACATATTCCTTACCTTCTTCAGGGCTCGTTTTTCTTTTCGTGCATCTGGGCATTGGGAGGTACACTGAAGGTAAACTCGAGAGAAAGCTTCAGCGTTCTTTTTCGGGGCTTTCTCGAGAGAAGCTTTCCTTCGAACTTGGTGGAAGAGTTTCAGCTGAGGGAGCCGATAGAACCGCCTTTAAAGCCGTATATATTCGTTATGCCGCGGGATGGCCTGGTCTTTGACTATAAATTCATCAAGGAGGTAGGTTGTAGAATCGCGATTTATTAATTATTCGATCGGTCGATGGTGACGATGATGATGATGGTCGTAGGGGAAAGGAAAGTGGAGATTATGGTCGGATGATTTGCTCGATAGTCCACCGATTCCTCGAGACATTCCCGTGAATCAAATAATCGTACCCACGGTGGAGACGATGCGATACACGGCTCTGTTTCGTTTACTAGTGAGCAACGAAAAGCCTGTGCTGTTTGTGGGTCCAACTGGAACCGGAAAGTCGGTCTACATAATCGATTTTCTATTAAAGAAGAACGATCCTGCGGTGAACAAACCGTTGATTGTTAATTTTTCCGCGCAAACCACAGCGAACCAAACTCAAGACACGATCATGGGAAAATTGGACAGGCGACGAAAAGGCGTTTACGGGGCGCCTATAAGCAAACGCTGGATCATTTTCGTCGACGATCTCTCGATGCCGTTGAAAGAAATTTACGGAGCACAGCCGCCGATCGAACTGTTGCGACAATGGCTGGATCACGGAGAATGGTAAATGCTTGTTCGTTTTTGCTTCGACTCGTTGGAAACTGCTCGGTTTGGAAACTCGGTTGGTTGCAGGTACGACAGGAAAGAAAAGAGCATGATAAAGCTGATCGATGTCCATTTGATGTGTGCCATGGCTCCGCCTTTTCGCGGTGGGAAGGATGTCACGGCCCGATTCAAAAGACACTTTGTCGTTTTAACGATATCGGATTTCGATGACGAAGTAATGATCACGATATTCAGTAAGATTATCTTATGGCATTTGGACACCAGGTTTGTAAACTCCCTTCGCTACGCCCACCTCGCGTTCTCTCTACCTTTTCGTCTCTCTATTTTTTCATCGTAGAGGATTCAGCAAAGAATTCGATCCGTGTATCGAGGAAATGGTTTTAGGCACGTTAGACGTGTTCAAAGAAAGTCTCGCTAATCTTTTACCAACACCGGCCAAGTGTCACTATATCTTCAATCTTCGCGACTTCTCCCGCGTGATACAGGTGCTGTCTGATACTTTTGAATCGCGTTCAATTTAACGTCATCGTGATTCGTGATGATACAGGGTGTCCTGCTATCCGTACCAGAAACTATGCCGACGTTAACCAGCATGAGAAAACTTTGGGTTCACGAGATGCTTCGGGTGTTTGGAGATCGTTTGATAGATCAAGAGGATATCTGTTGGCTGGTGGAGGAAATACGCGTCACGTTAAAGAACCGAATGAACGTGTCTATGGACCAACTGTTGGAAAATCTTCTCCCCTCGCAAGTATGTCTCCCTTTCTATACATTTTATACCTGCGTAATATATCTCATACTCGACTCCGAAGAAAGAAGGATCTGTCACCGAGCGAGAACTTCGAAAATTGGTGTACTGCGATTTCGGGGACACGAAGCAGGACGTACGACTTTATCAGGAGGTTCTGGATCTTGAGCAATTACGAGAAATAGTAGAGATTTATTTGGCCGAGTACAACTCTATGACGAAGAAGCCGATGAATTTGGTGTTGTTTCGGTATGTTAGTTGGCCCGATAATACATATACAACTGAGTAGGAGATTAGGACAGATGAATTCGGACGAAACACGCACAGGTTTGCCATCGAACATCTGTCCCGTATTTCTCGCATCGTCAAGCAACCGCGAAGTCACGCGCTGCTGGTCGGTGTCGGAGGGACAGGAAGACAATCGTTGACCAGACTAGCCTCCCATATATCCGACTACGATGTTTTTCAAGTTGAAGTCACTCAACAATATGGCGTTCACCAATGGCACGAGGATATAAAGAGAATTCTAAAACGCGTCACGGCTACCGATCTTCACTCCACCTTTCTCTTTACCGACAGTCAGATTAAAGAGGAGAGCTTTCTCGAGGATATGAGCAACATGCTTAACTCTGGAGAGGTGAGTTTCATTCTCTCTCTCTCTCTCTCTCTTCCTTTATCCATCAAACCGATGTGGAAATATTTTTAGATACCCAACATATTTACCGCGGAAGAACTAGTCGAGATTTACGAACAGATGAAACAAATAGACAGACAACGGGACCGATCGGTGCAAACGGACGGAAGCACTGTAGCTTTGTTCAATCTGTTCGTTCAGATAACGCGCGATCAACTTCACATCGTGTTAGTCATGTCTCCGATAGGCAATCACTTTCGCAATAGAATCAGAAAGTTTCCAGCACTGGTGAATTGTTGTACCATCGATTGGCTTCAGGTACGGCGAATAGAACTTGAACGTTTCTGTGTACATATTCGTTTCAACTTCGTTTCTTCTCATAAGTATCATAAATATCTATTATTTATCGAGCCATGGCCAGAAGATGCTCTGTTAGCGGTTGCAACGAGATTTCTATCGACGATCGAACTGACGGATCACGAGAGAACCGCTGGTATTGACATGTGCCAATTTTTTCACGTCTCTACCGAGACTTTGAGCGTAGAGTTCTTGACTCGATTGGATAGACAGGTTTACGTCACTCCCACCTCGTACCTTGAAATGATAAACACCTTTAAGGACCTGCTAGGGAAGAAACGGGAGTAAGTGTCGAAATGAATTGTCGTGTGAAACGAATTTCAAACGAAATATGTAATCACTTTTTACGAAACAGAGAGATAATAAGCACGAAAACTCGATACGAGCGTGGGTTGGGCCAGTTGGACGAGACACAGAAGCAGGTGGTAACGATGCAAGAAACTCTAAAATCGTTGCAGCCGCAACTGATAATCGCGACGCAAGACGTTCAGAGAATGTTGCTCGAGGTTGACAAGGAGAAACAAGAGGCAGCAGAATTCGAGAAAGTGGTTAAAATCGACGAGGAAGCAGCTGTGGTTCGTTTTCACTTTTCCACCTAATACCTTTCAATTAAGAAAGCTAGGGTTCTTTAGGTTTACGCGAACGAAGCAGCTGCAATTAAGGCAGAGTGTGACGCTGACTTGGCCGAAGCGATGCCAATTCTGAAACGTGCTCAAAGCGCTCTGGACACTTTGACCACTGCTGACATTGCTGTGGTAAGGGCGATGAAAAAACCACCGGGTGGAGTACGATTGATCCTCGAAAGCGTTTGCGTCCTCAAGGTTAGATTCTCTCTCTCTCTCTCTCTCTCTCTCTCTCTCTGAACCGTTGCAACGTTGTCGCTAACAGCAAATAAAGCCGGAGAGAGTACAGCAAGCTGGCGGCACCTTCGTGGAGGATTACTGGAAGTCGGCTCTTCGAATGTTGAGCGATGCAAAGTTTCTCGATTCCCTGCTCAATTTCGACAAGGACAACATACCCGATAACGTGATAGAAAAGATCCGCAAAGAATACTTGGCCAATCCGGATTTCGATCCGGAAAAGATAAAGAAAGTGTCAACGGCGTGCGAGGGATTGTGTCGGTGGGTGTACGCGATGTCTGAATACGATAAAGTATCGAAAGTGGTTGCTCCGAAGAAGAGAGCTCTGGCGGAAGCTCAACGTACTTACGACCAGGCAATGAGCACCCTACGAGCAAAACAGGAGCAACTTCGACAAGTGCAGGTGCTTCTCGTCTCTCGACTAACTTACTTACTTACTTAACTTAACTTACAAACTTTATCAATCGGCTAACAGGGTACTTTCGAACCGCGTAGGAAAAATTGAAAGCGTTGGAAGAGCTGTTGGAAGAAAGAAGAATGGCTTTCCAGGCAATGTCCGATAAAGTGGAGGATTGCGAGACCAAGTTGAAGCGCGCCGAAGACTTGATCGGTGGATTGGGCGGGGAGTACACGCGTTGGTCCGAAACCGCGAAAGCTTTGGGGAAAAGGCGATTGATATTTTCCAAAGATCTGTCCGTACACCCTCTATCAACGACAGTATTATTTTTCTCTTCCTTCCAGGTATCATCGATTAATGGGTGACATCGTGATTGGTTCCGGTGTGGTCGCGTACCTGGGTCCGTTCACGTTGCCCTTTCGTCTGCGACAAACCGCTATCTGGGTAGAACGATGTACCAATTTAAAAGTGATTTGTCATCAAGATTTTCAGTTACGCGACGTGCTCGGGGAGGCAGCCTTGATCAGGTCTTGGAATATTTTCGGACTCCCGAACGACGCTTTCTCCGTCGACAATGGCATCATCATCAAGTACATACTTTTTCTTTCTTCTCTTTCGTTCCTAATCCCATCCCATCTTTCGGAAGTGTTAATTGTTACCACGCGGACTGTCTAGAAATGCGAGGAGGTGGCCATTGATAATAGATCCTGAGACCCAGGCCAATAGGTGGATCAAAAATATGGAGCGAGAAAATAACTTGAACGTTATTCGATTAAGTCAACCTGACTACGGTAGAGTGGTGGAGAACGCGTTGCAATTTGGACAACCGGTGCTTCTCGAGCACGTCGCCGAACAATTGGATGCTGTGCTTGAACCGGTCCTTCTTAAAGAGACGTTCAGACAAGCTGGTGTGCTTTGCATCAAATTCGCCGACTCGATTATCGAATATAATTCCGAATTCAGGTAATTCCGAATTCAGGTAATTCCGAATTCAGGTAATTAATCCCCTCTCCTCTATTCCCCTTCTAGACTCTACATCACCACCAGATTAAGAAATCCACATTACTTGCCGGAAGTAGCGGTTAAAGTAACGCTACTGAATTTCATGATTACACCGGTCGGATTGGAAGATCAATTATTGGGTATTGTTGTTGCAAAGGAGAGGCCGGACTTGGAGTCGGAGAAGAACGCTTTGATCGTACAAGGAGCCGCGAACAAAAAGTGTGTCCGATTCTTTCCTAGTAGATAACCTAGGTACCTATGTACTTATCTAAATATATACATTCTTATTCTTTCCTTTCTGGTGGTGTTGAATGTTGGGAAAAAATTAGACTGCTGCAAGAAACGGAGAAGAAAATCTTGGAAGTACTATCCATAGCCGAGGGTAACGTATTGGAGGACGAAGAAGCGGTAGAGATCTTGACGTCGTCCAAGAATTTGAGCAACGAGATTCAAGTGAAACAAGCAGCGGCAGAACAAACGGAAAAGTCGATCGACGAAGCGAGATTACAGTACACGCCCATCGCTGTATATTCCACTGTATTATTCTTCGCTACCGGTATTAAGTTACAATCTAGATAACCCGCGTTTATACATACGTATGTAAGTACTAACCGAATTATATTTCCCTAATGACTAATTTCGTTTCAGCTACCTTGATAAATATCGATCCTATGTATCAATATTCGTTGTCGTGGTTCGTTCATTTATTCGAGCTAGCCATCGACAACACGGAACCGGCGGAAACCGTTGAACAACGGCTAACTGATCTTATGAAATATTTCACCTATTCCCTCTACACGAACATCTGCAGATCTGTATTCGAGAAAGATAAACTATTGTTTTCCTTGCTCTTGGCGATTAAATTGCTCGAACAACGAGCAAATCTTTCTCTATCGCAATGGACATTTTTACTAACTGGCGGAATCGCTATTGATAATCCGCATGCAAACCCGACAACCTGGCTACCGACCAAACAGTGGAACGAATTGTGCAACCTCGACGATGTCGAACAGTTCTCGGTTAGTTTGCATAGTAATAATAACAACGATGACGATGATTATATTGTATAATATGTTTGTATGATCGTTTCAGGGTATTCGAGTAACTTTCACCAATAACACCCAAGAGTGGAAAAAATTGTTCGACTCGAAGGAACCGCAGAACGAACCGATTCCTCTACCCTTTCAGCATTCCAATCTATTTAAAAGAATGTTGATATTGAGGTGCATTCGTCCCGATAAAATCATCCCAGCGGTACAAAATTTCGTCCAAGGTATCAGAAATCTTTCTAAAGCACATTTCAGCATTTCGTATTGTTACATTACTTCGGTGTCACTTTCAGCGGAACTCGGTGAGCAATTCGTCGAACCACCGCCGTTCGATTTAGCTTCGTCTTATGCCGATTCCAACTGTTGCACTCCGTTGATATTCATTTTGACGCCTGGTACCGATCCGGCGCAACTGTTACTCGCGTTCGCCGATGAGCAAGGTTACAGCGCGAATCGTCTATTTTATCTTTCCCTCGGTCAAGGTGAGCGCGAACCAACTTCGACCGTCCTCGTCGTCGAAACTTTCAATCGAATTTCAATTCGGTGATAGGACAAGGACCGATCGCCGAGGAAACGATTCAAACGGCTGTAATGGTCGGTAATTGGGTGGTCTTGCAAAATTGTCACCTAGCGATCAGTTGGATGAGCACTTTGGAAAAAATTTGCGAGGGCCTGGTACCCGATGCCATTCATTCCGAATTCCGTCTCTGGTTAACCAGCTATCCATCCCAACACTTTCCTTCCGTGGTCCTGGAAAATAGTATCAAAATGACCAACGAACCACCAAAAGGTCTAAGGGCTAACATCGTTAGATCGTACACCAGCGATCCGATCGGTGATCCGGACTTTTTCGAATCCTGTTCTCAGACCGAGTACTTCAAAAAACTTCTTTATTCGTTGTGCTTCTTTCATGCTGTGATCCAGGAAAGGCGCAACTTTGGACCGATCGGTTGGAACATCACCTACGAATTCAACGAAACCGATCTTCGAATCAGCGTTCTGCAATTGCATCTTTTTCTCAATCAATTCCAGGACGTAAGATTCGATGCTCTTAGATATTTGACCGGGGAATGTAATTACGGTGGCAGAGTGACAGATAACTGGGATCGCAGAACTTTGAATACTATTTTGCAGAAATTTTACTGCCGGTCGATATTTCTACCAACCTATTCTTTTCTATTTCCTATATACGTGTAGTGTTTTACTTACGATCCATCCAACCACTTTCTAGAGAGCTGCTCGCCGACAAACGTTACTACTTCGACGAAGCTTCGACCATTTATTATTGCCCGAGCTTTCGAGAGCACGAAGCGTTTATGGAATACACTAAAAGTTTACCTTTCATCACTGAACCCAGTGTTTTTGGGATGAACGAAAACGCGGATATCATCAAAGATCAGAATGAAACGAGTCTCTTGTTTTCCTCGCTTTTACTAACTCAGGTACGTTACTCTCCACTCCTCGCACGTTTCATCGCAACTTTCTTACCTTAAATTATACATATATTATCTTTCTTTCTCCATTGCACTCTTGCGCAGGACCGTGTGGTACGTGTATACTATATTCGTCATTTGTTCATTTGCATTTCATACTCGTTTTATACACCGAGTACAAATAATTAGTCGGCAACTTTTTCTTTGCTCTTCTGTAAACCATACCAATGTTCGTCGAATGGTTATTTGTACTCGTTCTATTTACCCTACCTATTATCTCATGACCTTTTCAAATATTTCGTTGCACCTTTCTGCTGAATATCTAGGATCTTTGGCAATCCGCGCAGGTTGGTAAATCTACAATACGCGATACCATATCTAATATACAGATAGATTTGGATAAAAAATAAGTTAACCTTCGTCTGCTTCCTTTTACTCTACCCAGGAAAGAGGTAAATCTGGAACGGGTCAAGCCACCACAGATGAAATAGTGTTTAAAATGGCAAGTGATATGTTAGAAAAATTACCAGATAATTATGATCTTGCTGCGACACTTGGAAAATATCCTATGTCCTATGAACAAAGTATGAATACTGTATTGGTACAAGAAATGGGAAGATTCAACAAGCTTACCACCTATATTAGAACCAGTCTAGAAAATATCAAACGGGCTATCAAAGGTTTTCTTTCTTCGTTTTCTCTCTCCATTTTCCTATGCACTTATCTATTTATTTACAATTAATGTCCACAGGCTTTGTTATAATGTCTTTTGAATTGGAAGATATTTACGATGCAATTTTAACTAACAAAATACCTGCTTTGTGGCAACAATATTCGTATCCATCGCTAAAACCACTTGGTAGTTACATACACGATTTGTTAAGCCGTTTGAACTTTCTTCAAGTAAGACCTTCTTTACTTATTAGTATGTATTATACATACACACATACGTCATAGTTATATTAAACATATTATGCTCATCTGCATCATGTACATATTACGTACCTATGTACATACTTATATTACGTACTGTGTGATATAACCACCGTTTTCACCACCCGTACGCAAACAGGAAAATAGAATTTTTCATTTATTATAGGAATGGCACGAAAAGGGACCACCGGTTCTTTACTGGATCTCGGGATTTTACTTTACCCAAGCATTTCTCACAGGAAGTAGGCAAAACTATGCGAGAAAATATCAAATTCCTATAGACCTTCTGATTTTCGACTTCTTCGTACTGAACGTCGATACAACTCCCAAGTCTCCGCCCGAGGATGGAATATATATATACGGATTGTTTTTAGATGGCGCCAGATTTAATAAAGAACAAATGGCTTTGGATGAAAGTTTTCCAAAAGTGCTTTACGAAAACATGCCAACTGTAAGGAATACACAACATTCGCACGTTTCTTCCTTCTTTCTTCTTCCTTTTACACATTCTCTTTCTCTTTCCAACTTATTATCAATATCCTTCTAAATACAGATGTGGTTAATTCCTACGACCAAAGAAAATATAAAACAGGAAGTAAAGTATACTTGCCCCGTCTACAAAACTAGTGAAAGAAGAGGAGTTTTATCGACTACGGGACATTCGACCAATTTTGTTATCGCTATGACTTTACCTACGATAAAACCACCGGAACATTGGATTATGAGAGGAGTCGCCCTACTTTGTCAACTATCTGAATAAAAATTATTCCTTCTTCTTTTTCTTCTTTCGTTCGTTCATTTCTGCGATACTTTCCATATATTTCCAATTAACAAATATTATTATCTTCGAATCGTTGTAATTTTTATTACATTTTTTTATTACAAGTACCAACATCTATATGAGTACATAGAACAGCTAAGAATTTACCCTTTATATCACATCTTGTACTATTAGATTGTAAAAAATCAATGTTTCTGTAGGGCAAAAATTTCATTGAAATCTATGTCGTACGATTAAACATTTTCAATACTTGCTCGATACGTTTAGATCGCACAAGTGACGATGCACTTCTTCTGCATAGATATAAGTAATCTAGTAGATGAAATGTGGCAATGTGGCGGCGCGCGTCGTGAAAATCCATTTAAAGATGGCTGCTAATCGAGCAAGGTGCTACCGTGTGATGTCACATTCAGATAACGTTTCGATGACGTTGTAGTTCGTAAAAAATTGTCGAAAACCGTTGAGTACAGTTAAGAAATCCAACGTATCTAACCGGAAAAATCAACTTGATAAAGAATGAACTGATTTTCAAGAGAAAAAATGAATTGTCATCAAATATTAAGTGGAGCTTGTAATGCAGGTGATCGCTGCTACGCTGTAGGCTCTGTCGAAGGGATTTCTTTTACCGTGAGTGATTTCTATCTCGTTACATAGCATTCATTACGATTGATCGCATTTCACAGCTGTACTTTCACGTTACGTGTCTCGTTACTGCGACGTTGTATTTTTCTGCCGTCGGAAATATTCTATATTCACAATCGTCTATGAAACATTTTCAAACACCCAACTCTATAGAACCAACTTGTCAGCTTTTTTCCTTCTTTTCTTTCTTTCACAGTTACATTCTTACTCTTTTGCCGTAGAATTTTTATTCTTTACTTCTATTGCTCTTCATCTGCATACTTATTGATTTTTATTACATCCATGTGAAATTAAGTTCTTCAACATTCTGAGTGTTTACAAAAATCTTTCATTTTCAGATATACTGTATAAAAGTAAAAATGAAAACATTATTACATATCATTATTGTGAAATCCTTGAAAACTTTCTTCCATAGCATATTACAAAATTGATTGATATGTTGCAGGCATATGCGGCAGGTTGTAACATAGTAATCCTTGCCAGTAATTTTGAACGAGTTCAAATAATTCCAGGAGCTGTGCATAATTATATAAGGATTAGTTGCTTGGATTGCAGCACAGATACAGGAAAAATTGCTGCAGCTTATGAAAATCAAGTTTGCATTTTTGAGCCTACGCCACTTATACATAGCGCGTGTTCTCATGTATGTAATTTTTATCTTGCTACATCTCTATTTTTCATCATTATTTGCATATGTATATATTACATATTGTTTACCACCAACGTTATGCGATAATTTATTTAAATGACATGCAGCAATTGGAATATCGATGGGTTCAAACTGGTAGCCTCACGACCGAATCGAACATTAGCTCTCTATCGTGGAATTTGGAAGGAACAAGATTGTTAACCGGTGGAGAACTTCTACAATTATGGCACCAAAATATAACCCCATTTCAAGAAGAGCATAGTAAGCTTTTTCTCGTTGATATATCGTTCAATCTATACGTTACGATGATTAACATTTTGTCAAATTTCATCTATTTACATGTACATTATTCTATCTTTGTTGTTTGTCAAAATAATAAAATTGTGTACAGTGATGAAGATGAATATGTTACGAACTCAGGAAAGTTGCGTAACTGGACGCGAAGAAAATACTTCGAACGTTCTTCCAGACTGTGAGTTTGTTTACTGTGAAAGAGCACATATGAATGTGAAAAGCAATAGCGACGTTTGAAGTTTTGCGATAAGCTTATTTCGCAGGAAGTATTGCGTGTTCGTACTGTATATGAACAGTATTTGGCGAACAACGTAAAGTTTGAAATGCGTTTTATAGAAGTTAAATTGAAATTCGTCATTTTCTCTATTAAGCAAAATAACTGAAAACTAAATTGATCTTTGTAGTTCTACATATGTATGTATATACATATATACATATATAGCGGTAGTATGCTCCAAGAATTTTTGCTTGATGCTTCTATGCCTTGACGCTTTTACGCATAATCGATGTGACAAAAGGCCTATAGATAACACTTTCGTTCCTACACAGTACCTTTTATTTAATAAAAAAAATGCACACATAGAACAATTGCAATAGCATTTGAAGTTGAAAAAAATGTTCCATTATGTTTACTTGTGTCTAGCTGCATCTGTAAAAGTACAAAAATGTACGTGCTTAGATTAGAAGCATAATGTTTTCTTTCAGCTGGTACAGTTACTTTCTCGATTGGCGGAGAAGCGGAAAGCCCAGCACCTGGAGATTCAAATACTGGCAATGAACCAGGAGCATGGAATTGTGTTTGGAAATGTCGCACGGCTACACCTGTACATCTGATGAGTTTCAGTCCAGACGGTACATTATTCGCGACAACAGGATTCAACGATAGATTAGTGAAGATATGGTTCGAGAATAAACAATGTAAGATTCGTAGACGGGTAACGAAAATGAGACACTACAGGTGTTCTGTAGGTGTTTTAAGTCTCGCGAAAGCTCTAACGAAGCTATGTTTAAAATTATTCAGTGTTTGCTACACGAAATATGGATCACACGAATGTCACGCAATCTATGGGTACTGACAGTTATAGCTTTGTCTATATTGCTCATCCTCGTGCAGTGACACACTTGTCTTGGCGCAAAACTAGTAAATATATGCCAAAGTATGTAAGATCTGTATTATAGAATTTATAAGAAATTATTTGCATCGCAGTATCTGAACTGTGAATTGTGAACTGAACTGAACTGAACGGAACTAAACTGAGAGTATTTTTAAATGAAATGATTAGTTTTCGTTAGTTTAATATCTTTTCTTTCTCCTTTTACATAGAGGATCTGTCTCCAATATGTTGGTCACATCTTGTAGAGACAATATTTGCCGTGTATGGGCAGAAACGATACCACCGGAAGTTGAAGGTTTAGCTAATATGAGTCAGTTCGAAGGTTCTGACAGGCACGGTCATCATGGAAAACATCGGCATCACAATATGCACAAACATCGATTCATGCAACGGCTGAAGCACATGAAGTGCGTAAACGGTCGAAATTCTCTTTTTACATACAGATTGTGTACGTGTACGTTTTACTCAGGAAACGGGATATATACCTTTTGTAGAACCTGTTTCCATATTCGTCGACACGCAAAACAGCAACATCAAGCAGGCCACGCGACAGCTCCAACTTTACCAACTTTACCTTCCACGTATTCGGTTCATGATTTTCACAATAATTACCAAGGGACGGGTCATTATCCAGGAATGCATTTTCATTTGGCAGCTAGTATCAATGCCGAGACCGGTACGCTTATAGCTAATAATTACATTGTATTTTAGAATAGTAGAACGAAATAGTGTATACATATATAGTTGTGTATAACGAATCATAGATATACCATTGGTGCCAAGCTTAATTACCGGAGATCCTGAAAGGGAGCCAAATTTTATTCTACACTGGTTGAACAATAAAGAAATGCATTTTACGATGCAAGCAGAAAGCACTTTGCAAGAACTTACTCGTAAAGTGATAGAGAAGGAGGAAGGATTGCATCAACAACAGCAGGATGTCGATCACGCAGAGCACGATTCCGAAGAAGAAGGCCTATCGAGTAAGATTTTCGTATTGAATCGGTATATTTTATTGAGAGGCAGGCGTCATGATAGAGTTGATTACGTGTGATAATAGAAAAAGGAGTGAAATTGCAACCTGTGCAAAAAACGGGAGGTACGGTTCGATCAATGAGCCAAGAGGATCATAGCAGCGACGAGCATCACACGACTCATACGGTTTCGTCGCATCATAGTTTACCACATAGCGCACATTCTCACCAAAGTCTTAGGTACAATACCCCTAATATTTTTTATGCGCGTACATACATACCTACGTACATACATACCTACGTACATACATATACATATACGTAGATAATATAAGAACGAAAAGTTGTTTGGTTTACGTAAAATTTGTATTCGTTTGTTAGTTACTAGTATGGTTGTGCATATATATCTATGCGCGTGTGTATTTTTTTAAATTTTTCTCCTGTACACAGTAATACAGCGTCGATTAATTCCATTGCAACGGATGTAACGCCTTCGATAAATCATGCTCCGGACTCTTTGGATACGAAAATAGAGACGTTATTGCGAGATTGGCATCATAATCCGGATTTACTCTTTTCGATTCATCCGATAGACGGAAGCTTTTTAATTTGGCATATCGAATGGTTGGACGAATATCATCCAGGATCATTTCGACAAGCGCAAATATCATTTTCCACACGAATACCAAACGCGTTTCCTCTTGGTGACGCTTCAACAATGAGTCACAGCGTATCGATGTACTCTCACAATACCGGTGGTCCTTTGTTAAACATACGGGAAGTGGCAAAATCATCTACGAAACCATCGAACGAAGGTGAATTGTAAAACAATTGTAAAATGGTAAATTGAAAGAAAATCAATGGTTCATGGCTCTGCTGGTTTACATAGGTGGTGAAGTGGCGACGCCATTACCAAGTCTGATCGAGCAGGACGAAGAACAGTCGACGTTAACGTCAAGAACGGGCCAGGAACTGTTAAAAAATATCGAGAGTACGACCGATCCGAATCATAGTGGCGCAAAGGAAAGAGACGGCGGTCATTTGGAAAGTGGAAAAGCGAATCAAGAAACGGTGAACGATTTGTTGACTCATCCAAGCCCAATTGTCTCTATGGTGTCGAAGCATTCGAACGGAACTCTAAATTTATGGCAACTAACGTTTGCCGATAAAACGAAATTTTCCCAGGTAGGAACGAAATATCACATCAATGCAACTTTCTATTAATCTGCTCTTTTACTCTCCAATTATCCATTAATTATTTCCTTTTTGTTTTTTTTTTTTTTTTTTCCCCGAATGACCACCAGGTGCTAAGTATCGGACACGCGGCAAGGGCTTCGGGACATCGGTTCCGCGTGAACGATATTACTTGTCATCCGGTATTGCCTTTATTGGTGACAACATCGCATCACAATATACCGGAGTCCGGATCATCGTCTCAGTGTCAGAACTCTGATTCGAGTGAAAATATGAACAACAAATCTGATTCCAGTAAAGCAACGGCAAAAGATGTCTCCCCTACTGTAAGTGTACATATATAGATATTGGTAAATTATACGTATAACTGGTATCGGCAAGGAGTGCGTATCGAGTTAGAACATCGGACGGTAACCAGTGGAAACTCGTTTATTTTGCAGGGATTCTGCAGCGAATTGATACTTTGGCGTGTGGACACAGTTGGGCCTTAGTATCAGAATTGGCGCGTATTAATTCGCCAGAAATTTCAGCGTTCAGTAACGTAGCTTGGATTCCAACTCTTTTACCAAGCACTACCTTAGGTAATTTATCGAATTCTCCAAGCGCATGTTTCGTCGCCAGCGACGGCGAATGTTTGAGGGTTTATCAAGCTGTTATCGACGCTAGAACGCTGTTAGCGGAAGTGTCGATTAGCGAAAGACGAAGCAGAATGATGGTAAGCGTTAATATTTTACTTACGTTTCGTTCAATAAGAAACGTTCAACGAAAATTAAGGAAGATTTCGAAGATCTGGATGAATCGAGCTATTCTCGCGTGTATCAGGATTCCATGGCTAGTATCTCGACAGACATGTCATCGGACGATGGGATCAGGCATTCGATCCACGATAGAATAAAGATAGTGTCTCAACAGTCGACGGCCAGACCAGGCTGCGTTATACAGTTGGACGCTATTGCCGATGCTACTCACGTAAGTATCGTTATATGTAGTGGAAATAGCAAGCAAGACCGAATTGAAATTTTTCAATGATCGTTCCTTTTCTACTTGTTGGGTTGGTTAACTCAGGATTGGCAAAATACACAATTCCTACACGTGTTTCAAGAGCAACTAATCACGGGAGATAGAAACGATGAAAAACAAGCCGGTGTAGATACATCGGTGAATGATTTAGGTTTAATGGAGTCTACCTTGGATGCTATGGTAGATCTGCAACAATCGACGATATTCGAAGAACCATTTTACATAGTTGTTTTAGAAAGGACGCAGCAAGGTACAACGCTGCACATGTGGCGTTTGGTGATAGCCTCTCAGCCTGAGACTACCGGTAATGTTGTAGGAAAAAATTACAATCTCGAATTTTCCAGTCCGTTCGCTTTTACTTTTCTCTTCCATTTTATATATTCACGGTATTGCTCGTAGTATTGTCGGAATCAATGATGTACGTGCCGGATTCTCACTTGGTACAAGACGAGGACGAGGAAGGAACGCCTGGACGAAGCACTCATCCAGAAGGTAGAAGATCTCGAAGAGCGAGTCAAACGCGTCACGAGAGCCAAAGCGAGTTTGATATGTTTTACCAAAGACGGCCTCAAAATAGTCACGTTCTTATCACAACTACGAAAGTGTGCACCCAGGAATTACCATTGCCGGACGGAGTTGAGGTTCGTGTAATTTCCATTATATTTTTTTTGTTCCTGATAGAAATGTGCGTAATCTCTGTAAAGATATACATATAATCAAAATCTTGCATATTGCGAACGCGCATACGTAGGTAATACACGCTGCACCAGCCGCTGGACACTTGAGCAGCTCTTCCATATATCCTGCTTGTTTCGCGCCATACATCGTAGTAACTGCATGCAGCGATAGTACGATACGCTTTTGGAAATGCAAAGTGACGAAAGGTGAACCGGATGAGAAACTGCAATACGAATGGTGCGAATGGGAAATGATACGGAAAGATCAGGAATCAACGATCGACATTACAGGTGGGGGGGAGAAGGAGGGGGAGGAGGAGGAGGAGCAGCAGCAGTAGAGTTGTTGTGCAACGATCGACAAGGAAACTTGTCGATCAGAGAGTTATAAAGTTTGATTGTATTTTAGGGCAACCGTTAAATATAAGCGCTGCGTACAGTGGACGTATCGCGTGCGCGTACAAGTACGGAAAATCATTTACGCGACCTACCAAAAACGATCCCGACTCTCGATACGTGAATCTATGCGTCGCTATATACGAATGCGAGAGCACAGGCGGTAGTGAATGGATTTTAGAAGATACTATACACCTGAAGAATATACATTTGCCGAGAATTCCGGTGGATCAGCACTTGGATCTGAGTTATCTGTACGACAGTAGGTTTTTGCAAAAGAAACAGAGGCTCACTCAAGTTTTGCAGACGCTCAGTCACGAAGATGTTAGATCACCGAGAAACGGTGAAAACGGGGAAAGTACAAAGCCAAGCGCAGGTAAGGGTATCGAAGGAAGATTTGTTGATCGTAAATAAATTGCTGTGTGTTGTGAAAGAAAAGGAGGAAGAGGGAACGAGTTGTTGTCTGATTCGAAACGATTGTCCACAGGCTTGTTGGCAGTTCCATCGTTTAGCACGCTTCAATCGCTACGAAAGTCGATCATAGAGAATGGCAACACGTGCCCGCTCACGCAAAAACATTTAGTTCAGTTGGATTGGGTCTCGAAGGAAGATGGTTCTCACATTTTGACCGTAGCCGTTGGATCGAAGATCATGCTGTTCACGCCGGTGTGCTCGGATCTTGCGCAAGCGAACATGAAAGCGATGAAAGAATCGCAGAGCAATAATCGGCCGATATTGCGGAAAGCCTCGTCGCTGGCGCAGCCGCAATTCGTCGACGAGATTCGTTGGATGAAACTGCGAAAAATCGAATTGACTACGGCGGATGGTCTGCCTCCGTTGCCCATGCAAATATCCTGGGTAAGGGATGGGATTTTAGTGGTCGGCATGGACTCTGAGATGCACGTGTACTCGCAATGGAAGCCGAACCCGAAGAAAGATTGTTTCCACTCGAACTTACAGCATCAAGAATCAGACGAGTTTCAAGCTAGTCGAAACTTGCGAGACGAAGATCTACGAACGTTGGCACACGAGACTTCGCAGAGACGGCTGGCGAACGTATCCTCCATGCCCCATCTATCCCGCGTGAGCAGTATTAATTTAACGATGCTCGACGCTAAGAAGAAGCGAGGTATGCAAAACGAGAACTTGAACTTTGACTACATGCCGGACTATGGGCTATTCGAGGCCTCGAGGATCGCTTGTCCCGTTCTGCCCCAATATCATCCGAAACAGCTGATGGAGTTGCTAAACTCTGGGAAAATTCGCTGGGTAAAGTCTATATTGGCGCATCTGGTCAGATGCATAGGGAGTTCTTGTTCGTTAAGGGCGGACGACGAGAGCCTGATGAAGCAACGGGGCGGAGGATGGTCGCGTTCGAGAACGATGTCGGTTAGTTACGTAGGCACAACGTCACCCCTCGAGCCAAGGGGTTCGACCACGCAAATACCGGAGGAGCTTACGCTCGATTACGCGGAAATTACGTCGATATCGCCGTTACCCCTTTGGACCTTGCTGATAGCGGACAAGGAAACGAACGTGCCGCATCAGCACAAAAACACCGATGACAAGCAAGATTACAACGAATTGTTCGACAACAATTTGGACGAAGGTGAGTCGCTGGACGACATGCTGGAAGAGGATTACGATTGTTCGCGGCAGAAAGACAGACGATCGTCTGTACCGGAGAGACAGGGGATATCTCATTTCGGACCGAGACAAGGCAGATTATTGTCGCGATTGCTAACGCATACCCACTTGCCCGGCTTGTCCAGCCTCGACCAGATGCATTTGCTAGCTTTGGCCGACACCGTGTCCACCTGCAACGTTGATTTCGCGGAAAGATTCGCGATCGATGCGGCGAAGAATGCGATCGCGAAGGAGAATTTGACCGGTATTCCTGAAGGAGAGACCATCTCCACGGATTCAGTGGACGATTGTGGACTTCGATTTTTATTGGCCATGAAGCACTACAATTACCTGATTCGTTGTCTTCCACTGGTGCAGAGGGCGCAATTTCAAAAGCAAGGCATATCCTCGAACAACCTCGTCTGGGCGTTTCATTCCGAGTCCGAGGAAGAACTGTTGGGCTTGATACCTTCTTACGCGAAGGGGCAACCGAGGTGGAGCGTTTTGAAGGAACTCGGCATAGGTTGGTGGATCAGAAGCAACACTGTATTGAGAAAATGCGTAGAGAAGATCGCGAAAGCGGCTTATCAACACAAGGAAGACCCTCTCGATGCTGCCCTCTATTACTTGGCCATGAAAAGGAAGAATCTGGTTTGGGGGCTGTTCAGAAATAAGCGAGACGACAGGATGACCACGTTCTTCGCGAACAATTTCACGGAGGATCGATGGAGGAAAGCAGCTATAAAGAATGCCTTCGCTCTACTTGGCAAACAAAGGTTCGAGCATGCTGCGGCATTCTTTCTGCTAGCGGGTGCCCTCAAAGACGCCATCGACGTGTGTCTGAATAAGCTGAACGATGTACAATTAGCGATGGTGATCGCTAGACTCTACGAAGACGACACCACATCTCCGAACCTCAGGAGATTGCTCTACGAAGAAATATTAGGCTGCGACAAGGATGGCCAAAATCAGGATATGAACAAAGCACACCCGGATCCATTTTTACGCAGCATGGCACTATGGATTCTTAAGGACCACGCAGGATCGCTCAACACTTTGCTCCTAACTAACGTTGGAACCCTGCATCCGCAGTATAACGACGAATCTGATAAGCCCGAAGGCTCGACGGGTAATCTTCCTTCTTCGATTAAAGCCAGTTTTTTCACTCCAACAATTCTTTCTCAAGGAAACAACTTCGTTATCGCGTCTTTTTTATTTCCAGCAAATCCAAATGTGTTCAACTTTTACGTTTACCTTCGAACACACCCGTTATTGATCAGACAGTACATCGCATCTACTGCTCAGGAGAAGAAAAAAGGCCATTCGGTGGTTATATCTGGATTCAGTTACGGTACCGAGACGAAATCGCAGCCTGATAAACAACTAACTTTGGAGGATAGTATTACTCCTTTGGAAAGGCAGCTGTACTTCACAACGGCGCATGCACATTTCAAAGCAGGATGTCCAGCTCTTGCACTCGAAGTTCTTTCCAAGCTACCGAACAAAGTGATGGAAACGAATTGCGAAGATTCACCCAGTACGTGATCGTAAATTAATCGTAAATTTATATTTTTACAGCTTTCTCGCATTTCACCGCACCAATATTCCTTCATATTTACCTTCTTATTCATGAACGATAGGTCTGTTAAATAGCCCAAGTAAAGTGAGAACGCAAGATTTTCAAATAGACACCGGAATCATCAGTTGGGACAACAATTCGAAGCAGATAAACGCCGACGAAGGTAGTTCATCTGATTTTATCGCTTATTATTCATCTGATAATTCACCTTGACAAGCGTAAAGAAAGAAACGTATTTCAAATGGTGTGGTTCGTCATTACCGTGTTAGGTATCGTTGACTGGTCTGAACCTATGACGCGGCAAGAGGATGAATTAGTATTAAACTGGGACGACGATGACCCAGTTGAAAACGACGACAGTCCACCCTTAAGCATGAAACTGGATAAGAAAGAAAACACCGATGATGTCAGAGAAACTCAATCAGAGAAAAATGGTAAACCGTTTTACTTCGTCCATTACTCTCTCTCTCCCTCCCTTCCTCCCTCTCCCCCCCCCTCTCTCTCTCTCACTTACTCGCCCAATTCACATCGTTAGAACGAGAGATGGTGAATCGTATTTGTTTAAAAAACGGTGTCTATCTACACACAGGCACACGTACAAAAATATGTGGTGTGGTTTTTTTTTTTTTTTTAGAGAAAACTGCTAAATCGTCCAGTCAGTTAGACATTATGGCGCAACAACTAAAATTCGTGGCCTGTTTGAAAATTTTAATGGAAGAATTGTCAACGTTGGCAACTGGTTTCGAAGTGGACGGAGGTCAACTTCGATACCAACTTTACGTATGGCTGGAGCGAGAGGTGGACGCTCTCAGGCAGCTTTGCAATTACAGCGTCAGTTCCGATGGAGATGTGAACAACGTCTCGGAATGTAAGCATACAACAATTTAGTTAATTTGATTTTAATGGAGAATTTTATCTGCTTGTTCCAATTGGACGCGACGACCAATTCGTTGGGTATTTCAGATGAAGGTGGTATGGTGGATGACGTGCAACCGTGCAAACCTGGTGAACAGCCGACGCTACACGAGATATTGATGGCTGAAAAATTGGATTTCGAAGCGAAAGTGCAACGAGCTGCTAGAAGAAAAAAATGGTTGAAAGGTACATATGTGATGTATATTCCGTTAGGAAGGTGAATCCGCTTCGGTAATTTGAACATATAGAACATTACATTCTGTACGTGTGTGTTTCCAGCAAACGAAACGTTGTTGCGAACATTATTATCCTACTGTTCTCTGCACGGAGCATCCGGTGGTGGTTTGGCATCTGTGAGAATGGAACTTGTCCTTCTATTGCAAGAATTGCAACAAGAGAAGACGCAGCAACAGCTACTCAGTCCTCTTCCATTCCCAACCACGCTACCTCTCCTAAGCGCCAGTGTGGCATGTAACAAAACCGTTGTGGCAGATCCAGTTAGGCACTTGCAGGTTTGTACAATTTACACACCCGAAGCATTTCCGAACATACACGTGTATGTATATCGTAAGCCTGATGAGTTAAATGAAATCTTTTTAGTCCTTAGCCCACGACATGTTGCAGACATTGGTGGAATTGCGTAATCCACCAATGCCTACGAGAAACACGCATTATTGTGAGGTATTTATAATGAGAGATTTAGCGGTGGCTTTGAGCGCTTGTATCTATCAGTCCCTTTGCGATTCCGACACGTTTGTAACGAAGCACCAACAACCATACAGGTAAGTTTGATATATCTGAAAAAGGTGAATAGTTAGCTAATAAACGTTTCCTTTTTTGCTTGCACGCAGTTTTCCAGCAGTTGCTGAAATAGAAACGTTCTCCGGTGGACACTTGGTAGCCTCGAATCGACATCATCGAAGATATTCAACGGACGATGGTGTGTGCATTACTACGTCACCCTCTAAATGGCCAGGCGTGACCAACTTGCGTGCGTTGTTGGCCCGTGAAAAGGACGAGGACACGCCAAAATTGAATATTCTTCTTTGCGAAGCTTTCGTAGCAACTTACATGAGCTTGTTCGTTTACGCAGTCTGGAGCTGTGATAGTCACATTCTATATAGGCTGGTGGGTCAACATTTTGACAGTAACACTTGGTCCTGCCTCTTTGGCGGAGGAGTAAAAAAGTTGCTGCGCGTCGCAAGTACAAGCAGAGAGGTATGCACACGCACGCGCACACAAATCTCTTCTCCTTCGTATGCATAATTCTTGTCGCTTTTTTTACGTATATTTTGTACTTTGCCTCGTCCTCAGTCGGATGGAGCAGTAGCAGGCTTGATAGATAAAGGTGGGGAAGGTGTTGGTTCGAACGAAGCGCAAAGTGCCGCAGGAGCCGTGTGGAGCACTATGACCTCGTTAACTAAACAACGCGTCAAGTTAAATATGAAATTATTGGGCCAGTTTACCGGTCAACAGCCGAATATGAAGGAAGATAAACCTACATACAGGGAGCAATTCGTTTCACCTCAAATGAGCATGATATCGTACTTTTTGATGAAGGTGAGTTTTAACGTTTAGCCGTGAAAGTCATCTCTATTCGAGATGTTATTTAAATATCATTTTAATTGCGTGACCCAGCCACATATAGATAGCGAGTACGCGGACGAAATTGATTACGATTCGTCCGACTCTGCGGTGTCGGATTTAGATTCCTCCGAGGACGGGGAAGATGTATTTGACACCAATGCGAAACCAAAGAATAAACCAAAGGACAATACGGAACATACAAATCCAAACTCGTACAGTTGGTGCGTGATGCGTTTAGCTATAGTGAAGATATTGCAACAGCAGCTTCAGGATTTCTTGAACGTGGCCGGAATAGAGATGCAAGGTATTTCGTTTCAATATTGGACAAAATCACGAATGAAGAATATCTCGTGTGATTTTGCTTTCCAAACTATAAACAAAAAGTACGGATCGTTTTCCTCCTATAAATAATACATCTTTTCCTCCTTTTTTTTGCTCTTTTCGTTTCTTTTCTTTCTCTTTTTTTTTTCTTTCTTTCCTCTTTTCTTTTTTTTTTCGTTTTTTTTTTTTTGTCGCACATATATAGAGTTACCTGTGAATAGTCCTCTGATTCACGGGACGCTAGCCGTGGTGGCAGTGTGGAAAGAAACGTTGCGAGAAGAATTAGACAGCAGGGGTCCACCGCCGATCAATTATATCCCTGGTTGTGCACCAGATCCAATGCCTACACCGGGAAAACCAGCGATTCATAAATACCGGTCTTTGCTCGAAAAGGCTAACACACCGTTCAAGTAAGATTTCGCGAACAGCGCGAGCAATTAGAGAAATTCTAATGTCGGTTGCCTCTCGTGAGAACAATTGAATCGTTATCGTTTGCACGCAGCACGCGCTTGGCATCGGCGGCACCTGCTAATCGACTGTGGTGCTACTTGGTTCGACAAGAATCGGTGCAGGACATCTTTATTCGGGCGGTATTCGGCAAACGTAGATCTCTGTCGTCGATTCTGGATAACAATCAAACCACGATCGATAATTTGAATCGTGGTGGAACGACCGCGGAGGACAAAGGTAGCGATAGTGGAACCACCAGTTTACCCGAACCTGTACGGATTATCCACAAGGAGCAGGATAGCATCAGTGCCTTTTGCCTTAATCAGGTCTGCTCCGTCTGTTTACCTCTACGCTATACTATGAAATAAATAGTTTGGTTTAAGTAATGAATGAAGATATAATCGCAAAATGATCCAGGTGAATCCAGGTTTAATGGCCCTGGCTACTCCCCGAGAAGTACAAGAAATGAATATATCACTGTTGCTCGAACTTCCATCCTGGTTGGAAGATGAATGCGAATTCGACATCATCAATCTGAACAAACAGCCGGAACCGGAACCTGTACAACCAACTAGTTTCTTAGTAATTCAGGTAAACGCGCGAGAACCCCTTAACCTTGCTATTATCTACTCAGATATTTATATAGGATTTGTCTGATGAAAATTTTTGTAATTTTGTTTGCGCGTGTTTTCAGACAGCAGCAGATCGGCCGTTACTCGCTCAGAGTCCACAGACAAATAATCCTCAACCTCAGTTGGGTATCGCTAGTCAAAGTGGAAGAGGGGCAAGTGTGGTAAGTGTGCTCCCTTGAGATCGTAACTAACGAACGTAACTCGCATATTTAAATATCGAGCACTGTACAGTCGTATGTTTGTTCTCTGAAAGGTTTATACTTTTTCGTGTGTCGTGTCCTTACTCACAATCAGACCGAACCCAGATCTTTCTGATATATTATCCGATATTTCATTCTTCCGTGTGTGTGTATATATAGCCATGTGTTCTTCGAAGCGAGAAACCGAAAAAGAGACAACTTTCCAATATTGTAACCTTACGTGTATACTGTAGGAATGTTTGAGTTAAAGAAAAAACAAACCCCACCCCTCCCCCTCTCTTTCCTTCTTTCTCTTTCTCCCTAAAATTCATCAAATGTGTGCTCAACCAGTGAAAAGTCATGTAAAATATTGTCTCGATTGGAAAGGTAAAATACGATGAAAAGGTAACTTGTGAGAAGAAAACATGTTCGAAATTAGATGGAAAATCAGCCTGATAACTTTCTTAAGTTTTTCTTTCGTTTGTGTTCGTACAATGAATATAACTATGAACGCTGCTCACCAACTAAATAAATATAATAGTTGGAGTGTTGTTTGGATGATTTCGTGCAATGCCATTATATCGGTGGTAGTGGTTATACGGTTTAAATACGATGAAATCCTATTACGTTTACGTTTAAGATAGAACAAGCGCAAAGCGCATTTGAGTAAAACGTTGTAAACGCTATTAATTTGATGACAAATTTTCGATCGATTCACGTGACCCGACGTAAATTCAACTTGTAATCGTATCTGTGAAAAATATTCAATTTAAATAGATATAGGTGTTTCCGAGGCACTTGCTCCAAGAGAGATCTGAAAGGATCAAGCAAGCGTTGCATGATATGTAATCGAGTATGCACTATAGATATCACCTTTTGAAACACACGGTTGGAGGATACGACGGCTATCTCGAGGTTTGTTTCCTGCGAAACGTCGTCATGGGAAATGGTATTAATTTTGAAATACATAGAAGGAGGTTAGGAGCTTGCTTACTAGCACTACTTACTAATATTGTAAGTAGTGAAAGAAAAATTGATGAAAGGGAGGGAAAGGAGAATTCGCAGGAGACGGGAAGCCTCGATGGCCGTGGATACGTTGATATATCGAGTAGCCGACGCACTGGGTCGCGTAAAAGTAGCACATCTGGTGACGGAAACAATGTTCCTTGTTCAATGCTTGCCTAACGTCTAACTTGGTTTGCGTCTGACTGACGTCACTGACCTGGTGGCTCGTTCGCTCGCTCAGATGAAGGGGATGCCCGCTTTTCCTGGCTCCCACGACCTGCGTTTCTGTCAATTTGTTGCCGATAGGAGCAAACACTTGTTGCAACCGGTGAGATTAACTTCTAACAGACCACCCTAGCCTGTATATGATACATCCTAGTATCCCTAGCGACGACTTTATATTCCAATTCATTTTCTTCCCCTTTTCGTTTCATTTTTCTTTCTCTTCTCCCCTCCCCAGCCCTTCTCTTCCTTCATTTTTTTTTCACCATTCTTTCTCCTTGTATTATCGTATTATCTCGCTTCTCTTCTCTTTATTTTCCTTCTAATTCCTTTCTTTGTTTTTTTTTTTTTTTACCTAACCTAATTGTTAACAAGCTCCATTTCGTAACATCCTAAGCGCTGTAAATTCGATTCTGTCGTATACCTTTACCGCACATTAAAACAGAATTTAATGTACCGCTTTCGAATAGCTTACCCAAGCTGCCTCGTTTACAAAATGCGGATACGTATTATCGCTTTTGGATCTTACGAACGGGCAATTATTTCGTGCTATGCGAATAATCGTAATAGGATAGAACCCTCACGCGAGTCGTGCGATATACATACTTTGGCAAGGCATGTCGTTATCAGCAGAAACGTATCTTTCATTCTCCTTTCCTAGGTCTTTCAGTTTTACTATCGTTCAAACCATTTAGCGTAGCGATTTCGACATTTCTGCATTGTTGTTGTTGCTGTTGTTGTTATGATTATCATTATCGTGGCTGTTATCACAGCCTATGATTATTCTCATCGTTATCGTGATCACCGTCATTATTATTACCACTTCTTTTTATGAAAGAATTCGTTGAAGTGTATATATGTATGTATGTATATACTTTACCTCGATTTTTCACTTTATCAAATGCTAATACTTTGCGTTTTCTTTCCTTTTTCATCAGATATATTTGATTATGTTCAGTACTGAAACGACAGTGTGAATTAACATTTGGAATTGACACTGTAAATGAGAAAACCTTATTGATACAAATTTTTAATTCCGAAGCTTGTTTCTCGTTAACACTGCATGTCTGATGATAAATGTTCCTTCCTTCTACGAAAAGCTCATTGATAATTTCTTGCCTTTTTATTGCGGTTATGTTTTGAATGTCGTCTGTAGAAACATAGCGTTATTATGCTTTCTGCCCGTTTAATTATGCACACGCACACACAAAGTCGAGCATTTTCGTTCAAAGTCGGAATTGGGTCTGCTAGCTTTCGCTTTAAAGATTAATAATTATTACTCTGGTATGTTTACTTCTGTGTACACGTGTTGATAAAAGCGGGAAAAGTTTGAAACGAGTGTTCGAAAATTAGTGGACCCAGAAAAATATCGAGCATATTCGCCGCCGCCGCCGCCGCTGCTGCTGCCGCCGCCTCGTTAGATTAAGATAAACGAACGTTGTCTTTCAACGGATACAAATCAAGTTCGAATCGAGTGAAACGAGAAATATTGAACAAGTAACGACGAGTATCGTGTGTATTCGCGCGTGAGAACGCGTTTCGTTTCGCACCGATTCATCTCGATACACGTATACGTCCAAAGAGGAGCGATCGTTTAGTCCTTAGGCTTTGGCTTCCCTCTATTGTAAGCGAATTAGCGGTAAAGAAAAAAGAAGCAACATCAAAGAAAGTTGATAGCATGCGTTTATGAAAACGTGTACACACCAAGGCTGATATTGTATTATTCTGTAACACTAGGTTATATACGTACGCGTGCATATACACATACATACATACATACATACATATTAAGTGTAACTCTTCCCCGCTACCCTCTCCTCCGTCATTGTTTTTTTTTTCCTTGTTGTATTCTGATATGTGTGCGCTAAAGTTTACAGAGTTACGTTGATTCCTTTTTCTCGAGGAATATACACACATGTACGTACCGTTTGCGAAATCAACCATTTCGACCAACAATTGCATTGTGCGTCTTGTCTCGATCGAATGTAACGAAACGTGTGTCGCATTTTGTCCCGACAGATCCTGAAGCATAAAATCGACGGCATAAGAAGAATCTCGTCGCATCCACTTCTACCGTTATGTAAGTAAATTGAGCCCCGACTATAGCAATAATGTGCGACGATGAAATTTGAAGTAACAATCGCATTGGTTTTTTCATTAACGTCCCGCTATGCGGCTTGCAAACGAACACGCGCAGACTTGACCGGTTCTCAAGACGGCTCGGTGTCCCTTTGGGAATGGGGACATCAGACGGCCGTAGGGACTCCTAGGCCACCGGGTACATTCGCGAAAGTGACTCGTGTGCGGTTCTCGCAACATGGGAATAAGTTCGGTGTCGCAGACTCTGATGGCAATCTCAGCCTATTTCAAGTTGCCTGCAGAGAAGGAACAGCGCGACCATTCTTCGTAAGACGCTTTTCTCACCTCGAAATGATCTACTTAACCTAACCCGTTGTTCACATCGATGAAATAACAACTTGTACCTCGTCATTTAGAATTATCAGTGTCATAGCAAGGTGACGGCCGATTTTGTCTTCCTTGGTGCATGCAGTTTAATAGCGACCGCCGGTCATGGTTCTGAAGGACGTAACGTAGCGCTTTGGGATACTTTGCTTCCGCAAAATAAGTCTCTCATTCAAGGTACGTCGCCGTCTGGCTTTCTGCGGGCGCGCCAGCTCACCACGAATCGTCTCGTTTCTTCTAGGTTTCACGTGCCATGAGCAAGGAGCCAGCTCGTTGATACTCGCACCTCAGCATCAGCTATTGATCAGCGGAGGAAAGAAGGGTGACATCAACATATTTGACGTTCGACAACGCCAGCAGCGACATCGTTTCCAGGCTCACGAGTCAGCTATTAAATGTTTAGCCCTTGATCCGCACGAAGAATTTTTCGTTAGTGGAGCAGGAGATGGTGATATTAAGGTGACCGAGGAAATATTTGCAAAAGTACAAATATGCAATAGTATTATTATCTTGAATGATTCCATTTTCGATTTTCTTGCCTTCACGATCTAGTTTCTTCAAAAACATTGGACAAGTAAGCTGACTCGTGACCATAAGTCGCTTCGTTGTTAACCTCCGCTATACACTTCTTTTATCCCCAATAATCACGCGACAAAACTATCTTTTACAGGGTGTAACGCAATTACACGTCGATTCTGCTGGTCGTTTATTTTCTTGCGGTGCAGATGGATCTATGAAAGTTCGTCAGCTACCAGAACGCGATTGTGTCGTACACACTTTGTATTAAAATAATCAAGAAGAATGATTCACACAAGTTCTGCTAACGAAATGTTTCATAACAATGCTCATTCGCCTATCGAGCGATTACCAAGTACTACTAAGCGTAATTATTCAATATGCGAATGCGTACTTTCCTTGTTATAACGCTCCTCTTCCTACAAGAGACTATACAAGGAGATTATTGCAGGTGAAGATTTAACGTTAAGGGCGTTGTTGAGTAAGTACATTTTCCTTTTCACCTCGAATTCGGAACAACCGTGAGTACGCGTGAGTGAGAGATGCAGGAGGAAACAGAGTTCCCGAATTATTATACCTATGAATGTATTCTCAAAGTATTAAAAGGAAGAAACGATCGCTGAAACTATTTTCCTTCAGATTTTAATCTTTCGCGTTTTCCTCCTATCGATTTATCGCCGATTTAATTAAATTATATTTTTGCTTGCTTTTACCTTAGCTCACGCCACCCGCGCTAGTTATTCAGATTTTATCGAACGCATTTGCGCGCGTCCAACTGATTCCCAAACGTGTTTTTTTTTTTTTTATTTTACAGTCGCGTCGTTTCGATTCGATTCGATTCGAATAGAGTAACATGCTCTGATTGATTGTTGTGTTGTTCCTTTAGAGAATGTACATTTCTATATTATGAAAGCGTGTAAAGTTAGAGAAATCAGCCAAAACTATTATAGTCGAACTGTTAATAATGAGCATTAAAGATACATACATATATTACCTTGTTTTTACATTCGCGGTCAAGTATTGTGTAATAAACTTTTCGTCACAAAGCGCAATCGTGTTCGTATTTATTTACATTGTGGCGAAGTACATTTTTAAGGGTCTTTCTCTTGTAAAAAAAAAAAAAACTATTTAACACAAATGATGATAAATTATGTAGTACTCGATAAGCATGTATAAATTGACGCATTGAAAATATAGATGAAATGAAACACCTATTTTCCACTGTATCGTGTCATTTCTACATAAATGCAGAATAATAAGGATTAAGGGAAGAATTTATTTTTTCTATCTATATACATATGTGCATATTTAAGTTTTTTTTTTTCTTTCTTTCATCTTTTTGTCCAAAGAGATATATTACAGTACTGTTGTACAATTCGATGTACGGTAGAACTCACTGTTAGATGCTCTTCTACCTACTGCGCAATTAGTACGTTTAATATGTACAGTGTGCTGCAGGTGATAAAATGATTAAATGAAAAATAAATATTGCGATTTTAGTACATTTTTTCCAATTTATTCAAGCTGTGCAATGCTTCTGCAGGCTGTTTTCAACAGTTCTTCAACATAATTGTACGCTAACGATGGAGGTACTTATATATCCGATAGGTAAGAATAACATGTATAAGCCTAAGGGCGACAACGTTCCAAGAAACGTGGATAAAGACACACTTCCCGTATGTGGTATCTATTCAAAAGCCAACATAGAAACCGTTCTAGACCTAATCCGTATCCGCCATGAGGGCAAGTTCCGTACTTTCGCTAGAAAAATTACACGAATCATTAGTGAAATTGTTTTGCAACGATTAATACTTTAAAAACACCAAAATCGATACTTACCTGATCCGTGTACCAATAATATGCCTTTGGATCAATGTCTGATGCAGAATAACCTTTCAACAATTCATCGTAATCCCAAATACGCATCGAACCTCCAACTATCTCACCAACGTTCGGTAAAAGTACATCCACCGACTCTGTCAGACGTTTGTCATCCGCACAACGTTGCATATAGAATGATTTAATTTCTGCTGGAAATTTACACAACATTATCGGTTCATTTATCATATCAGTCATTTTTCTCTCAGGCATTTCTGGAATGTCCTATGAAATTAAAAATTGTTAAATTATTACAATCGTCATTTTCTTTCTTTTCACTTCTCTTTCTACCACACACGTACTTCGCCAAATTCGTAAAACGTCCCATCTTCTTTAGTTATTTTATTAGCTCGAAGGTACTCGATAGCATCGGTGTAAGACATCCTCTTAAACGGTTTCTTTGGTACTTGAAAATCAGGATTCAATTCTTCGACCAGATATCCAAGGGGTGACTTAAGAACACGATCAACCACATCGCATATTAAATCCTCTAAACGATCGAGTAGATCTTCGAATGTGATAAATACACATTCTGCTTCTACATGTGTATATCTAGAAATTAAAACTTCTGTACACAGTTGAGCTGCACGAACTTCTTCTACTACTTCTCAATGTATATTGCATGCATATTTATTAATGCATATTTCAATGCAGATATCGCTAAAAATAAACGGGAAAACATTAGAAATTCTTTC
The DNA here is from genome assembly GCF_001263275.1 of Habropoda laboriosa. Lineage (NCBI taxonomy): Eukaryota > Metazoa > Arthropoda > Insecta > Hymenoptera > Apidae > Habropoda > Habropoda laboriosa. Next base: position 538,109 of record NW_017100768.1, on the reverse strand, counting down.
TATTTACTCTGCAAGATGTCTTCGAGTCCTAGATTGCTCTGCTCTGTAAGATTGTTCGATACAATATACATCGCCTAGTGCCGGAATGCAAGTTTCTAAATAAAGCTGCGAGCTTTGAGTCAAATATGCCTCTTCTCTGAAATTTGAAAACGTTAACTTATTAAACGGTCTCACTGAGTGTTCAATATCAAAAGTTATGCTGTTTCAAGGAGCAAGCATGTAATACTTTAACATTCTTACCCAAAGTAATCTAATTTAAATAAAGTCGATCCACCTTCTACCTGTGTTTGTACCAAAGTTGGTGGTGTCACTTCACAGTAACCTTGTTCCCTGTAATAATCTCTAAATGCCTGCAGCAATGTAGACCTTATGATTAATACACGAGATGTCTGAAACAAAGAAATTACAATTTTTTAGATTGTTTAGCTTCTTCAATTATTTTTATCTTATTCATCTAACTGAATCAAAATTTTCCAAAATTCTTTGCATATGTCGATGCATATTCGTTGTCAATTGATGTTGACTTGGTCAAATGAAAAATCTTTTGTATTTTTAATAGAATTGCTATTCTATTAATTTTCGTACATTTTCACCACGAATCATGATGTGTCTGTTGTCTAACTGCACATCGGGAAGGGCCTCTTCGTTTAAAATTGAATCTGCACCACCAGGAGGAGATGCTCCTATTAATCTCCAATAATCAACGTGCAATTCGTGTCCGTTTGGAGCCTAAAAATTAAAACTTAAAGAATTGTGGAAAGCTTTTGTGCATTAATTATACGGTAGTGATGTACAATACGATACATTTTTCCCCTCTGGTACAATCTTGAGAGTTCCAAATACTTCTATAGAAGCTTCCGTGGATAATGTCAATGCATCGTATATCTGACATAAGATATCGCTAAGAACACACTGCAGAAATCCTGTTCCATCTCTCAGTGTAATAAACATAAGTGCTTTACCTGCGACAGCAGAAAGTCGGATTAACATTTACAAACTTAACATTATTAGAAACATATATTACAGAATAATGTACCTTGACGTCTAAGCCTATGAACCCATCCAAATAGCTTTACTCGTTCATCTCGATGGTTCACACTTTCTCGAATTTTTATACGAATTGCGGTTGGCAAGCTACTGTCTTCTTCTATTACAATCGTTTTAGCCTCTTCCAAGTTCTTCAACCTTTTCTCTTCATCCTCCAATAATTTTTTTTGCTTCTCCTCACTCTTATATTGTTCTCTTACCCAAATTTTTTGTACCTTCTTTAACTGAGATTTAGATACTAGCTCATATTTTTTCCCGTTCTCGTTAGAATCTTGACAGATTGGTGGAAACGGTTCCTTGCTTGCATACCGCATTGCTTGTAAAATCGTCTTGAAAGGATTAGATTCAGTACCATCGCCTGTCTCGTCGTTTCCATTCTTCTGCGATGTATAAATTGTATCTATAAAAAAAAAGTGTGAAATTTATTAAATCTGTTGAGTAAAGAAGATACAAGTAATACATGAATTCACAATTGTGTTATGTAGAACTCGTTTACCCGGCAACAGCTGTAAGGGTTCCTTTTCGGTCATCTTTCTTTTTGACAGTAACTGTAATTCTTTTTTCCCTTTATATTGTATAAATGCTGCCGATTTTTCTTAATTTACTAAACATTAAATACGCTGTATATGGTATATTGAAGATGTAATATTCATACAAATTCTTACTTTAAAGATGTTCAACTTGAATGATGCAACGAACAGATTAAGTCGATCACGCTACAACTGATTATAGCGACAGTAGGCTGCAGTCAACAACGTGTAATGACGTGTATGTACTTACGTGTACTTATTTATGTAGGTCTAATTGTTGAGCACAGAAATATGTCAACGTTAAGTCAAAATATCATATCTAACGTCAATAAGATACATTTCGAATTCCATGAAATTATAAATTACCACAGCTTGTATTAACATTTTCCCTATTCTTTATAATAGAGAATTATAATTATAACATTTACATGGCACATACATACTTACTTTCTAACAAAAAGTGCGAAATAAATTAATGTTATTAACACATTGATGATTTTCAATTAGTTGACACTTCATGATCTATGGTTGTTATATTATCAATGGTGGTATTATCTATCTTATGAACACGTTTATCGATGCATGTTTGTACGGGTTTGTTTCACTGATTAACATTTATTTTATAAATATTTCGCATTGGAATAACGTTTCTTGTTCGTCCGAATTGGGAGAAAGATAAAATTTGAAAGATTTAAATAAATGTCAATGAGTCAATAAGTGTACAATTTAAAAGGTAGATTTTTATCTGATATTACTTCATACTTGACTATGATTGTTACGACTCGCTAAATTACGCGACTTGATGATAAATATCATACATTGTATATATAACGCATACATATACACATACACAAACGTATACTAACATTTTGAGTGATATGATGGGATATCATTATAGGATCGATAAAAGCTAAAGGTCGATTGAATTACATACCTTTAGTACTCAGAATGAATAGTTGCAAGTTTTAAAAATCAATTTCTTAAACGATGGCTGGATTGGAAAATTACGGAAGGGTATATCAAGAGAAAAATGGTGATACTTATTTTTATAGACACGAGGTAATCCGTCCGTTGCACGTTAGCAGCGTTATATCTGATGTGGACGATGATAGTTTGCCTTATGAGGGAGGTGAGTTTTGACGAAGCAAAAAGATTTTGACGTAAAGTCTACCGAAACGTATTGAAAGTTTATTATTGTTATAGAGAAAAGAAGATTAGGTTAGAAGACCTAACCTATCCTTAAACTAATGATAAGATCTGACATGGAAAATGTTTCAAAGAATTTTTATATTTCAGATGCCACTGCAAAAACGTTTATGATTGCTGGTTGCGGAGTAGCAACCTTAATTATGGAAACCTTGTTAGTTCATCCTCTAGATGTTTTAAGGAGGCAATGTCAAGTAAATCCTGGATTAAAAAAGTATCACATAATACCAATGACTTTGGTACCTGTAGTCGTGGGTCTTCATCAAACTCAAGGAATAAATACTTTATGGAAAGGAATTGGATCTGTGGTACTTGTAAGAGGGATGTTGTTAGCTATTGAAAATTTCATTTCTAAAGTAACACTGTGGCCAAAGTAAGGTGATCTTTATATGTATGATGCATTCTAATTTTTTCAGTTATAAATTTTATATATCTATATTTTCAGGGAAGTAAGATGCAACAGTTCATTGAAACTATTTGGACAACATATTCTTCTCAAATGGTAATAATATATTAGTATACATAAGTTTCTTATTGTACACGTTATAGAAAAGATTAATAGGAAATATGATAGTATTTCCATAGGTTTGATAACACCATTTTACTCTGCATCATTAGTGGAGACAGTACAATCTGAAATTGCATCAGAGAGTCCTGGAATATTGGACGTCTTTCGAAACGGCGCAATTCGCTTGGTCGAAGTGAACAACAAAGGCAGATTAATTCCTATTTACTCTCTTCTGCCACCAACTGTTTTTTACGTAGTATCGAAATATCTTTTTACTCTAGCTGCACAAGGGATTACTAGTCGCATTATGTATATTAAACAGAAACATTCTCAACAGTTAAGAGTAAGTGTTATCTGTTCATAAAGAATATTTACTTATGAAGAATTCATGATTTATCAGAGGATGTATATCGAATGTTATTTTGTTTGTATCGCATCAAGGGTGCATACAGCAGAGACTTGACAATTGCATCAGACATAGAGCTGCGGTCGGCGTTAATTTCTGCGTCTATTGCGGAAGCATTGTTTTATCCTTGGGAAACAGTGATTCACAGACTTCACCTTCAGGGTACACGTACTATTATTGACAATTTGGATACAGGACGTAGCGTAACGCCATTATTAACAGGATATAGCGGAGTAACTGATTGTTGCAGTACGATCATTTCGACTGAAGGCCCTCTTGGTTTATATAAAGGATTCGGTGCTCTCCTTTTGGAGTTTACCGTAAATTTTGTAATAGCGCGGGTTATTAAACGGATTATGGAGGAATTACGAACAGTATTCGAGCCAAAACCAAAACTGTCAGAACGGCCACCATGGTATAATGCTATGTAAAAGAGAAATAATAATGAGTTATCAACGCGTGTTTAATGGTACACTTTGTGTCTGTAACAATCTGATAGATTACAGTATAATTGTAAAATTTTACTATACTGTATTAATTATTGATTTTTTTTCTTGTTACTGAAGAACCATACCAATAACTTGAGACTTTCAGTAATTGGGAGCATTTTAATTTTGCTCCTGACTTATCACAGAATAAAAATGAATTAAATTTCGAAATTATTGTATGTATATGTAATGTATAAAACTTATATATGTGGGAAATAGAAAAGAATTTGAACATTGCATTAGAGTTTTGTGGAAGCACTACTAAACGAAAATATTCATGATATTAAATTGTGCTATACTGTGATTTTTTTGGAATGATAATTTAATATATATTTATGTACCAGTTTTCACATTTCACTTAAAATACTTACGTTATAAGAATTGAAAACACTGTAAAGATGCAAGTTATGAAATGGTATTTAGATACGGGAATTGTTTCATTAATTTATTATTAAGTTTTAATTCGTTACTAATGAAAAGATAAGTGTATTAATACTCGCGAAACCAATATCACACAGTATTTACTTTCAAAAACATTTGTTTACAATTTTACATGTGTACAACAACTTTTTTTTAACTTGCATCATATATTACACAGCCCTTCATCATTTATACCACGTATGGGCAACCGTTGGCCCGCGGGCCGGATCCGGCCCTAATCTATTTCACCGAAGTTTGCCTTCCATCTTCACATTAAATTGCTATGTCGTTCATTATATTATAAAATTGATGTAGAGCTTTTTAGCATTATATTATAAATAAATGAAATATGAAGTAGCAATTAATATTAATTTATTTTTTTTTGATAATTTGGTCCGGAGACAGAATGATAATTTGGCCCCCGAAAGGTTGCCCATGCCTGATGATATTATGAGTTAGAATCAAATAACTGAGAAACAAATTTGCCACTAATTAATGATGATTACCATTAATTTTCGAAGGTACGTGCAATTTTTAAAATTTCAGTTTACCTTTCCTGTATATTGAAAATTTGTGTTTTATGCATTAATATCAGTACGAGATAATTTCAAATTGAAAATTGGATGGTTGCACAGATTCGAACAAGAGAATTTCAACTTCCGAACGATATATTCGTGTAACCTTTATTGTATAGTTGCAATTCTCTTATGCATTCTCTCATTAGCAACTTTAGTATGGTATATATACACCATATATATATATATATATATATATATACATTGTACAATGCGGTTAAATTAACAGATATCACTAATTTCGTTCTCTATCTGCATAACTGCGTACAGAATAAGCCCAAAAACATTCATGTTATTTTTACATAGTAGTCGAAATATTTCTAATTTCAGTTTAATTATCACTAGATATTGTCACGTTTGTTTTGGACTGTAAACGTATTTTTAATCGATCCACACGTGCTCGCGGTAAAATTTCCATTCTCTTACATAGGCGCAAAAACGCACGCGCGCTATGCTGCACGCGTGCGCGCGCGCGTGTACACACATTTGGTTAAAAACAGTTCAACAACAAACTGTTTGATATCGTCACAAATTGTTTGAACACAATTTTTCTTACATACCACGATTGACTCGATTTATTTACATGTATACTTTCGCAGGATCATATTCTTTGTTCATACAAAGAATAATAATAGTTACAACTTTCATATACGTTTAATCCCCCCTTTTTCATTTTAATGCAATCTATACAACGTATCCTTGTTTCGTTGAAAAACATCGATCATAACAAACGAACATTATTTACGATTTATTTCGAATCGAAAAATATTGTCGCAAAATACAGTTTTGAACGACACTTTTCCCCCAAGAAACCGGTCAAACGTGTGATGTGTTCTTTGTATGAATTATTTGTTAATTGTGTATATGTTGAGCTTGTAACTCCTCCTCCGTGACATCGCCTCTTCTGACGTATTGCGGTTTCTCCTGTCCCTGTACGCATCCTTCGGTAACATGAACGGACATTACGTCGCTACCTGGCACTTCGAACATAGATTCCAAGAGTAACGACTCCATGATAGCTCGAAGTCCTCTTGCGCCAGTCTTCTTTTCCATCGCTAGTGCCGCTATCGCATTTAAAGCTTCTGCGGTGAACGTCAATTCTACCTATAAACAGATAAGCAAACCCGAAATGATCGAGTGATGCATCGGAATTGGAACGAAACGACGGTTGGTGGTTCATTTCATACCTTGTCCATTGAAAATAACATTTGATATTGAGGTACCATGGCGTTTTGCGGCTCGGTCAGTATTCTCACTAGCATATCTCTATCAAGAGTGTGAAACGGTACAAGGACAGGAAATCTGCCAACAAACTCGGGAATCATGCCAAAATCGATTAAGTCCCTCGCTTCGACTTGTTGCAACAGGTGATCCTTCTCTTTGTTATCCCTTTCCGTAGAGGGCGACATATTTGCAACATCTGCTAAATTGGCGGCTCTTCTTCCTGGACTCTCGGATGCGGGTGTTGCACCAAATCCAAGATACTTTTCAGTTTTACGTCGCGAGATCAATCTATCTAGTCCGTTGTAAGCACCGGAAGCAACGAACAAAATATTCGTAGTATCTACTTGCAACGTGTCCCCGCGTAATTTTCTCGAGCTATTTCTTTCGGGTACGTTCACAATCGTACCCTCTAACATTTTTAC